>NW_015386906.1:199677-307720 GCF_001527695.2 Protobothrops mucrosquamatus | reverse complement strand
TGTGATCTTGATTCTATCCCTCTGTTAATGCAGCCTAGCACTGTGTTGGCCTTTTTGGCAGCTGCAGCACACTGCTGGCTCATATTTAGGTGATTGTCCACTAGGACTCCGAGGTCCCTCTCACAGTTACTACTATCGAGCAAGGTACCTCCTATACTATATCTGTGCATTTCATTTTTCTTGCCTAAATGTAGAACCTTGCTTTTTTCACCATTGAATTTCATTTTGTTAGATAGCGCCCAGTGTTCAAGTCTGTCCAGATCCTTCTGTATCTTAAGCCTGTCTTCTGGAGTGTTGGCTATTCCTGCCAGCTTAGTGTTGTCTGCAAATTTGATGAGTTCCCCATCTATCCCCTCATCCAAATCGTTGATAAAGATGTTGAAGAGCACTGGGCCCAGAACAGAGCCCTGGGGCACCCCATTACACACTTCCCTCCATGGAGATGTGGTTCCATTGAGGACCACATGCTGAGTATGGCCGGTCAGCCAGCTATGGATCCATCTGGTGGTGGTGCTGTCTACCCCACATTTTTCTATCTTGTCAAGTAGTAGGTTGTGATCTACTTTATCAAATGCCTTACTGAAGTCCAAGTAAATTGTGTCCACAGCATTCCTCTGATCCACTAATTTTGTCACTTGGTCGAAGAATGCAATAAGATTTGTCTGGCATGATCTATTTTTGACAAACCCATGTTGGCTTTTAGTAATGACTTTGTTTGCCTCTAGGTGTTAGCTGATTCGTTGTTTGATTATCTTTTCCAGGATCTTCCCAGGTATTGAGGTCAGGCTGATAGGTCTGTAATTTCCTGGGTCCGTTTTTTTTCCCTTTTTTGTAGATGGGAACTACATCAGCCTTTTCCAGTCCTCTGGTAGTTCCCCTGTGCTCCAGGATCTTTGAAAAATATAGTTCAGTGGTTCTGAGATCACATCTGCCACTTCCTTGAGAACCTTGGGGTGTAATCCATCTGGTCCTGGTGATTTGAACTCGTCTAGGCTGGACAGGTGCTCACTTACCATTTTCTTGCCTATCTTAACTTGTGTTTCTATTCTGTTTTTTATGGCACTATTTTTGATAGGTTGGTCTGCAAAAAACGAGTTAAATAGTTCCGCTTTCTCCCTGTTGCTTGTCACCTTCTTGCCACTTTCACCCACTAATGGACCAACCATTTCCTTCACTTTTTTCTTGTTTTTTACATGTTGAAAGAAGCTTTTTTTTGTTATTTTTGACTTTGGTCGCAAGCCTTAGTTCATTTTGAGCCTTGGCTTTCGTCACTTCATCTTTGGAGACTCGGGCTATTTGCTGATATTCTGACTTAGTTATGTGCCCTTCTTTCCACTTTCTATACTTGTCCTTTTTATCTTTCAATTTGTCAATATGGTAGTAGTATTAAAATAATACTATAATAATAGTATAATAATAGTATTAAAATGGTAGAAATGGTCTATAAGTCATAGATGCAAGCTTATAACTAATATTTTATATACTATATAATCCACCATTGTAACTCAGAAATCATGTAATGGAGTCTAATATTGCTGTGACTGCATAATCAGATGTTGCACTACAAGCCTACTACTACAATGCAAGAGGTAAATAAGCATCCAGCTCTTTGGGGGGGTTTATGCTGCAAGGAATACATGCTTGTGCAGGTATCTAGAACCTTTTGGGCACCAGGGACCAGTTCCGTGGAGAGAGTTTTTTTCATGAATCAGAGGGTGTGTGGTTTTGTGTGCTGCCTGCATCTCGCGGATGGGGCTTTGCTTGTTTGTGCGGACCGGTTGCTGGCATGCTGCAGCCAGGTACTGGTCCATGGACTGGGGGTTGGGGACCCCTGATCTAGAAGATACTATGGTATGTATTTGAGTAAGCAAGTAAATAGTAGTTGTAATGATTTACAATATTCAGGAATAAAGAGTTAGAAAATTTCATGGAAGATATGAGTAGATGATTATATATCCCCTTCCAAACAGAATGTTTTTGAATTCCAGTTGTTGGGGAACATGAGGATATGAATGCTGTTGGCTTTATGTCCTGTACAAGGGATTCTGAAAGCAGCTGGTTGGCCACTGTGGGAACAGAATGATGGACTAGAAAGACCTTTGATCTAATCCATCTTGGCTCCCCTTATATTCTTAGTCACAAATCAGAATCTACTTGTGCCATTTACTCAGCAGTTGGCCCACATTATCAGGACATCCCCAAACCAGATGGAAGCCTCCACAATATCTCAGATATATACTGTCTTAGACTGAACAGATCCTCTCAAATCTGCTCAGCTTCAGATGAAAGCAACTAAGGGTTTGTAGTATAAGTATTGTACCTGTAAGCAGCTTGAGCATACTGGTCACTTTACCTACATTTCTGCATATTATAGAATAAAGTATCCAATATTTTTTAATTTCATATTTTTGACATGAAGAACTAACCTAAAGAATTGCATGTACTGGATTACCTTTTTTTTGCCTGATTTTGTCACTTAGATTCTAATTCTTTTTTTAACACTATAAAATACAGACTTTGCCCTTCGTTGGCAGCCTACTTAATATGTGACAGAATGTAGTGCTTTATTAGTCTAGAAGAAAACAAGTTTGCTTTTAATGTTGTCTGCAAAGCACTGGGGTTTTTTTGTACAACATCTGCTTAAAATATTCTAAGACATGGTTTGGGATCATATCACTTCACGCACACAGATAGTGTAGCCGAGTATCAAGGCCTTTTTCTACCTAGTGTGATTTCAGTCCCATGAGCCAAAGTCTAGTTGTCAGGGGACCTGTTGTAAGTAATGGTCATTTGTGTTTCATAATTATCTTGAATAAACACAATTAGTTCCACATTCTGCTGTTTTCTTCCTAAGGCATCTGTAAACATTCTGTACTATCCTTGCAAACAGCTTTTGGCAATCATTGGGGGGGGGGAAATCAAAGCAGAATTATTCTCTATGGATCCTTTTAATTTATTCCAAGGAATGTGCCCAGAGGAATAATGAGAACTACTATGGGAAAAAAGTAGTGATGGATTATTTTACTATCATTGTATCCCATTACTTGAATGTAGCTAAAGAAATGAAGTCACAAAAAAGGACAGATATTATAATTATAGTCAATTCTTTGGGTCATTCCCCATTCCATTATAAGTATTTTAAGTATTACAGATTTAGTTTCAGCACAATCCTATTCAGAAATAGCCACTAAATTCAGCAAAACCTGACTCCACAGAAACATGTAAAAAAAAAGAGCACTTTTTATCTGGCCTGCAAATTTGTTTTTGTGGTTAAAGCGTTCATTTTGAGAAGTAGGAATTCACATTTCCTATTACCAAGATTTTACCTCATGGTTTGAGGAAACATATTTACAATAGCGCAGACAGTGGACTGATGGTGTCAAAAGGAAGCTGAGATATATAGCATTGCTGCAGAATGTCTCTGTTAAAAATACCATGGTATGAAACATATAATTAAGAATAATTGAGTTCTGGGCGGGTATTAAGACTTAATAATAAAGCAGTACATTTTCTTCCTGTTTTAAGAATGGTGAGTGAACTGAGATCACATTTTCAGTGTTTAAATATTTCTTCCCTATGGCCATACTTTAATGAAATAAAAAAGGGAATGAATCTAAAAACATCCTCCTAACAGCAGAAATAAACCAAAAATAAAGATGATAGAGATAGATGATAGATAGATGAGAGAGAGAGAGAGAGAGAGAGAGAGAGAGAGAGAGAGACAGACAGACAGACAGACAGACAGACAGACAGACAGACAGACAGACAGACAGACAGACAGAGACAGAGACAGAGACAGAAACAGAGAGAGAGAGAACTAGATATCTATAACACAGTAAAATCTTAATATTGATTGAAAAGAGAAGAAAAGTTATAGCAACTTTTGTCCTACAGTTGGATGATCACATCTGAAACAAACTTTTGGAGGCACATTGCTGAATATTGCCAATTTAACAAGCTGTTCTGTGCTGCAAGGGACATATTTATGGACATACTTTCAACAAGACATACCTAGTGTGACCAAGCTGTTGTGTAGTAAAGAGCAGAAACTATTAGAAAAATAGAGGGTTGGGGGTTTTTTTTACATAAATGATTTCACACATAGAAATTATTAAGTTCAGATCCACTGAGCAAAAAACACTCAGTGATAAAACAGATTTGTCATAAGCAAGAAGCGTAGAGTAGAAAAAGCAAAATGGAACACATTCATCCACTGTTAACCCATGCTGTGGTATAGATCGTTCTTAATTGATTCTAAGGAGCTATTGTCTCCAAAAATATTAATTTTCATGCTGATTTTTAAATAAAATCTTTAATATTTTTCCAAGGGGCTCACAGCAATGAATATAATATAAATATATTGATTACAAGAGAAAATGTATGGAGAGGGAGAAGATATTAAAACCTATTACCATTCTTCAAACATTTGTTGATTTTGCAATATGCTTCTGGCCATTCCAATTGCTTCAAAGTATCTAAATTGTCATTTCCAAAATAAAAGCTTTGTAAAAATTGGTGTTACTAGTGTGTTTCTGAGCATAGGTCAAAGAAGGTTAGGTTTGATTTGTATAAAGCCAGACTATTGGAGATACTACATCTTCTATAGTACCTTGGAACCATGTTTGGCATGAATTCAACAGCCATTTTCTGGCTCCAGATGCCGGGGCCTTTTCAACAGCCATTTTCTGGCTCCAGATGCCCCTGACAAGAGACGCCAGTTTCCTGAAATTGTCACACTGGCTAGGAAGACAATTTTTCAGTTTTAATTTTTAAGCTGAATCACTTCCTAAAATGGATTTTAGATAGCCAGGAATGTTATCTATTATTATTGTGTTTTAGTTAATTCATTTTTGTTTTAGTTACAATTTTTGCATCATTCATAATTCTGTATGTTATTACCTTCTGGGCTCAGTTTTTACTGGAAAGGCAAGTTATGAATTTGATCAAGATCCCCTCTGGATTTTGACTCTGGAGAAGAGCAGAGCAGATTTTATATTCTCAATCTATTGGTTCTGTGCATAACCCTATTTGTCACCATCCATTATGTATACAAAGACTAGCATATAATATGATGTTTTCCTATCTGCTGCCATCCAGAAATATGGGATAATAATTTCCAGAATTCCTAGTCACTATAGCCAAATATAGTTTAAGGCAAGTGACAAGTGCAAGTAACACATCTCCTCCCAATCTGTAGTTAAACAGGATTTAATCACTGCCAAAGTATGATATTAATTGTGCTGTTGTGTTATAGAATAGCATCACTACCTATCAGAGAGCTGTATTTATTTGTAATGTTATATTAACTGAGAGATTAAAAAAGACATGTTATCACTTACAGGTAGTCCTCAACTAATGTTTCATTTATCAACTGTTCATAGTTACAATAACACTGAAAAAAGTGACTTATGATCAATCCCCATACTTATGACCATTGCAATGTCCCAATAGTCATAGTGATTCAGACCCTTGGCATCTATTGCACATTTATGACTGTCACAGTGTCCCACAGTCACATGACCACCATCTGCAACCTTGACAAGCAAAGTGAGTGAGGAAGCCAGCAAGGCAGGTTGCAAATTGTGGTCACGTTATATCTCACTTAATAACCATGGTGATTTTCTTGACAACCATGGCAAAAAAAAGTCATAAAATTGGGTGTGGTCATGTGATGCCTCACTTAACAATCACCCTGCTTAACAAAAAATTTTCTCATCCCTATTTATTTATTATTTATCATTTTTTTGACAAATCACTCAAGGTGGTGAACAAACCTAGTACTCCATCCTCCTCCTATATTCCGCCATCCTCTGAGGTGAGTTGGACTGATAGAAAGTGACTGATCCAAAGTCACTTAGCTAGGTTATATGCCTAAAGTGGGACTAGAATTCATAATCTCCTGATGCCTTAACCACTAGACTAAACTGCTGTGGTCATAAGTCCAGGCTATCTATATATGCTCCAAAGAAGTATTAGAACATTAGAAAGGGTTTTTCAGAAGTGACAAATGAAAGGGATGGTTGTGACTATGGGTACCAGTCAAATTGGTAGAGCATGTGTGTATATTCAGTTGGCTATGTATGCCACTCATATACAGTCAGAATTGACATTTAACAACAATCAAGTCCAGAGTAGCATTATAGTGAAGCAAACTGAACACAGAGACTTCATGTTCTCTACAACACTGACTTTATCCTGTCCTCGTGGCTGTTGCTTCCATTTTATTTCAGCAAAGTCTTTTAAACAGATAGAGCAGCTTGTTTCCTTGACAGCACAGAATGAACTATTTTGGTTTTCTTTGATCTGTGTCTGTTCAGCATACTGTATCCATAGAAATAGCTTCTGTCCCAAGACTACAAGCATGTTGTATTATGTATGCCTAAAATAGTGTGTTAATACTGCATTAAGTTGGCACTGTTCACAGCCTGGAAAGTCACGAAAAGAAACTTTGAAGATCCTCAAAGCCTTGGTGTAGAGTTTATGTGTCTCTTGCCTGATTATTTCATTAACCATCAATGCCATAATCTTTAAAAAAAAACAATCACAGATGCTACGAAGCTTACTCTTATTTTAAAAGATTGTGCATGCTTTAAAATATATATTGATAAACTATTATAGATTGTATTCAGGTATTATCTTCATAGTTCATGCCTGATGACCAATAGATTTTCTATATAGTGCATGGGATACAATTCAGAGACAAGATGCATTTGGGAAATGAGTTGTGAATATGAGACAATAAATATATTAATTTTTGACATACCCTAAATGCTCTTTATTGTTTCAGCTGCTAAATACAAATGTCCCTACTCCCTTAAATAACAGATATTTTCTGTAGATATTGAACATCTTTCAGAATATTGTTTTCAAATAAAAAAAATCAACTTTTCAATCATAGCTTCAAATAATTTTTTCTCTTAAAAGCAAATAGCAATTTTGAAGCAAATTTTGCCTTCATTTTTAAAATCTTCTGATATTTTATAATTTGTTGGAGACTAACATTTTCTATTTGTACATAAGAGTATTCTTCAGACAGAAATCTAACCAGAGCAAGGATGACCAAACAAGTTTTATAATTATAACAGAAATAAGATGGGCAACCTCTAGCATCTAGCTATTGCATACTGTAAAGACAAGCAATAAAGAGCATTTATTCTCTAAGAAAGAAGAAAAGCAGAAAGAACTAACCTCATCTAAAGAAGAAAAGCACAAAGAAGTAACCTCAGATTAGCAATCACCCCATTGTCTATGTGTAGTACTGTACTTGAAGCTTTCCTAAAATAATTTTTAATAAAGCCACATGTTCTATATTTTTATAAAGTTGACCCATTTCACTGAACAAGTAGCAAAATGTTTATCTTATGTAATTATCTATGGATATGAATATATGCTTGTTTTCACTCAATGTGGTGACATGCATTGGCCAACAAATGTCACAGCACTGAATCTAGATTCTTCTTTGTCTCCTTTTCTCTTCATATTCATTGGCACATTGCTTTTGATGTTCCTACAACTTGAACACCTGAATTTATGCATTTATACATGGTCAGTTTTATTTAAAACTTCCAATTTACAAATAGCATCTGAGACTATGTGTCCCATTCACTAGTGCCATTTGGTTACACAATTTTTATGGTTGCAGTTCTTTGCTGTCCTGGCTTTCTCTTCTACACAGTTTAATTCAGATAAAGGATTTTCATAAGCAATATTCCATTCTCAGTCACATAACAATGATTATCTTTAAATTTTACATCACATCCGTTATGTGTTATATGGTTTACAGACCATAGACATGACTCCAGATCTAGGCTCATAACCCTGTTGGAGATAGAAGCATTTTAACTCTACATATGAGTTTCCTGAGAGTAGGAATCTAGTCTGAGCAAGGATTAGTGAAGCAGATTTTCTAACTATAACACAGTAGGTATATCACAGAAATATGCAAACTCTTTATTCTACCAGGAGAAGAATCCAGCAGCATATGCTCTGAGCATGTACTTAGGAAGAAAGGCTGAAGGAACTGGTCTTAGAACAGAAATATGCAAGGTGACTGACCAATAAAGAGGGGACATGAAGTTATCTATTTAGAGATAGTTAAGCTTGTGATCATAAGGTATTAGGCACAAGGAACCAAAAGAACTTTGTGAACATCAAGAACCCAACAGTTCAATTCTATTGTATTTCATGCCAGACAGCCAGTGTACTATTGTACGTAAGCTATTGGGATTGGATCAGTGAAACAAAAGTTCAAGTGATCATTTAAATTAAGCATTCCCTCTCAACCCAGCCTAGCTTTCCACTTCTACAGATTTTCAAGCCAGGCAATGTTTTAATGGTATCTTGTAATGATATGTGAGAATGGAACTAACCTTAGGAGGCAGAAGGGACAGCCACAGACTGGACAACAATCTGTAAAAGATACCTCAGCCCACAGAATGGAGATAATGTAGAAAATATTTTAGAAGGGACCCTCCCTAGTTCTCAAGAGAATAAAAGGAAAGGAGGAAGGAAACTTGCAAGACTCTGTTAATATAACCATATAATAAAGATAGAATTAGTACTTTTGGTGTGCTTCTTCTCTGGACTACCTTGAAGATTCTAGCAAATATTAATATAATATATAAAAATCAATTGTAAGTCAGGCCAGCTATTTGTATTACAATCTAAAAGATTATAGATAGATGATAGAAATGACAGCTAGATATATAGATTTTTATTTTTTTTATAAAAGAATCTCTCTGCCTGTTCTAAAGTGAATCAATAAACAAAATCAATAAAGTACCTTTCTACATCCTTACTGTACATGTTACCTCAGCATTATTCTATTTTTTCCCCAAATTGGCTTCCTCGTAATTGCTTTGTCCACTCGGCAGCAAGCATCCTTATGTACAAGGGCTGTGCAGTCCAGTTCTTGTGTGCTACAGTGAGGATGAGCCGTGGGGAGTCCTGCCTACACCACTGTCCTTTGCTATTCGTGATTCCATGGCCCGAGGCAATGGTTTACATTTTTAGGACAACAGCCGGCTATCTGCAAGCAGCAGAGCACTCGTCAGGCTTCATTACTGCACACAAAATGACACAAGTGAGCCTGTGGTCACAACTGTGCTTATGGTACACTGAAAAGCCATTATATCTCATTGTAACCACCACAACAAAATCCCCATATAAATGCATACATTGACCCAAACAATTTAACTTATTTATATAAAATGCTATCAGTAAAATGCAACAGTGAACAAGTGTCTGGGTTCTGATGAGGGCTTCAGTCAATGCAGCTCTAAATTTTATAAGATGTGATCCTGTTTTTCTTATACCCATAATTTGTCTCTTCTAAACTTATATAGTACAACAGCAGAATTTGTCAGCTAAACAACCAGCCTTTTTTCTAGGTTAATAACTTGTAGAGCATAATTTGTATCTAACTTCCTTAGAAGTAACAAGGTAAATTGCTTGGGTATGATTGTATTTCAAGACAGTGAATTTATAATTGAAACATCTCTCCTTTCTTTATAATAAGTTGACATTGTTGTGTGTCCAACGGGCATATCTTATTCTCAAGCTAACTCTAGTGGATATGGCTCAACTTTGTACTAAAAATTCCCTTTCACTGGGGAAATTCAAAGGCATACTAACATAGTGAATACACATTAATATACCAGTATGGTAATAGCAAAGTTGTAGTACTGGCACAAAGTTTCAAAATGGATTAAATATAGTTTAGAGTATGAGAGAAATCAGCTTCTCTTGTATTCAAAGGACAATCATACTGTCATTCACGTAAACTGCTGTACCATGTTGGAACAGGACAAAGCTGCAGTTTGCATTCTACACACATATCATACTTTGCTCTTCTGATATTCACACACTGGGACAGGGGTGTCAAACTGCTGGCCCAGGGGCCAGTTGCATCATGCGAAGGCCACGCCCACCCCCGCTCCGGCAATGCAAAAAAAGTTGTGATACGTCGCAATACATCACGACGTATGTGACGCAACAAGTTTGACACCTGTGTATTAGGATGTATTGCTTGCAAAAGAATTCCAGGAATAATATTTCTTTACAAGTAGACACTCTGAGTGATCAAGGGTATCCTACAGGCAAGTAATCTACCATCTTGCAATTACATATACATTGACATTCCTTTACAAATAAATGTGTCCCACATGCGGAGCTTGAAGAATGGACCTAGGATGCTGGGATCAAAACTAAAGTTTGACAGTGCAGCAATCAAGCACTGCCAGAAGCATCAGGAAGACATTAGAGTAACCAGGGCTGAAACCAAAGGATGGGATGAGGATAAAAAAAAAAAAAAAAAGGAAAAGGAAAATAACATAAAGAAAGAAAAAATAATGGGTTTGGGTGGGGAAGCAGAGAACAAAGAGAGCAAAAGGGACCATATAGATAAATATTGACTCCAGTAAAGTAGATCTTGAATTATGTAAACAACATATTTATATAATTAAGGACAAAAACAAGATTGTAAAGAACAATGCAATGAGGTCTGCCTCACTGAAGCCCTTTATATCACTTCATAGCTTCACCCAGCTGTTCCATTGACCAGCACATGTTGTGCATCCACAGAAGTACTTCCAGCACATCCAAAAACCATCTGGAAGTCTATGAAAAGATTTTTGTGTCTTTGCAGAGGTGTCTTCTAACTACTAGAAACAAAAACCTCAGAAGCAATACAGCATTTCCCTTTTAGAACTATGGAGAGGGGCACATTGCTTTTCAAAGGTTGCTTTGCATGAAACTTTACTGAACTTCAAAACTTTGCATAGTTCTAAAAATGCTTTAGGATTTGCCTTTGACCTGCCTGTTCATACATATTAAAGCAGCCATTTTGAAACTTTATGCAACATTTTTTTCAAAATTCCAAATGTCTCCACCCTTAT
Organism: Protobothrops mucrosquamatus; assembly: GCF_001527695.2. Lineage (NCBI taxonomy): Eukaryota > Metazoa > Chordata > Lepidosauria > Squamata > Viperidae > Protobothrops > Protobothrops mucrosquamatus. The sequence goes on along the minus strand of NW_015386906.1, from coordinate 296,825 downwards.
GTTTTGAGAATTCATTTAAGGGCACACATGAAACATCCTGAATTAATAAATATATATGAAATGCATATGATCCCTTCACTAAAACATAGTACATATCAATGCTTGTCACAGAAAATACATATTCCAAGAAGTCACAATTGCAATAGCATTGCTACAATTTGACTGCTCATACAAATAAAGAAAGAAAGCAGTTCTTTGGGGGCAAACCTCCCTCCCCTCCCCCCCCCCCCGCTCCTTTCTTTAAAATGAAGAAAAATACAATACTGGGTAGAAATTTTACATGAAGGCATCTATTTTTCTGTAAGAAACCTGGGGGAACATACCCACATAAATTTTATGTACTTGTACCAAATGTTTCCAACACCCCTGGGGTTAATGTTGATTAAGCAAATCCTGCCAAGTCTATCAACTTTCTTCCTTAAAACCATAAATATGATAATTGCCTAAAAAGCAGTTACTGCATTACTAATATAATGTTTTAAAACAAAGCACTTTACATAATACTATATAATAGGTTATGAATAGGAAACACAAGTCAGGAGAAAGATTTTGAAGACTTAAACAACTGATCCAGCTGGTGAAAACATATTAAAGTATAATCATACTATTATTGAAAACATGAATTACATTTAATCCTAGATTTAAAAGAATATTATTATATCTTAGCCAAACCAGTGTTTCTTAGTTTTCGTTTACCATCTGGAACATTAAAAATGATCTATCACAATGTCCTGTTAAGAAAGATGAAAAGTAAAAATAAAGCTTCCTTAAAAATGTTATCCTTAATCTAAGGCATAATTTGACAATGTAGATAGTCCTTGACCTTTATTATTCATTTATTTTATTTATTTATTTATTTATTTATTTATTTATTTATTTATTTATTTATTTATTTTATTTATTTATTTTATTTATTTATTTATTTATTTATTTATTTATTTATTTATTTATTATTCGAATTTATATCCCGCCCTTCTCCTTGCGGACTCAGGGCGGCCTACGACCACAATTGAGGCCAAAATTTCCATTGCTAAGCAAGACAGTTGTTAAGTAAGTTTTGCCCCATTTTCTGACCTTTCCTCCACAGCTGTAAGTGAAACACAGCAGTTGTTAAGTTAGTAACATGATTATTAAGTGAATCTGTCTTCCCCATCACCTTTGCTGTCACAAGGTTGCAAAAGGTGATAACATGACCCTGGAACACTGCAACCATCATAAATACATGCCAGTTGCCAAGCATCTGGATTTTGTTTACATGATCATGGGGATGCTGCAATGATTATATGCATAAAAAATGGTCATGTCATTTTTTGTGCTATTTTGAATGAGTCGAGGACTATCTGTATCTGGATTTCTTCTCTCTATTCACTTTTATCCAATTGGAAAAGCTACCTACAACCATTATCTCTCTGATCTGATGACTGAGACAAACAATCATTTTTCCTTGCATCTTCACACAAGAAAATGAATAGTCCCTCTTGAAAAAAAAGGATATTATACCACAAATCTTGAGTCATATGAAGACTCATGCAATAGAAATAATTGGACTCCTAAGAATTGTCTCCCGTTGAATGATTCTATTAATGAGGAGACTTCTTAGGCAATATTCTCTGCCTGGCTCTGAAATTTCAGTCATCTTCACTCTGTCATGGCCCAAAATTGCCAGAGTTAGGCATATGCATATTACAATGCAGTCCTTGTAATATTTAGTAGGTAGCAATAGCACTTAGGATTTAAACTTACATACCACTTCACAGTGCTTTACAGCATCTTCTAAGCGGTTTACAGTGTCAGCATATTGCCCCCAACAATCTGGGTCCTCATTTTACTGACCTCGGAAAGATGAAAGCTTAGTCAACCTTGAGCCAGTCAGGATCAAAAGAATCGAACTTCCTGCAGTGAGCAGAGTTAACCTGCAATACTGCATTCTAACTACTGTGCCACCACAGCTTCTACACCTTGGTAGCTGTAGCTATAGGGCTTGGTTATCCATAGGACTATCTCCAATCATTTTGGGCACAGTGGATGTGCTCCAGGTCCTCTCAATTAAACTTTGTCATCTTGTGGGACCAAAGTAATATGTCTTTTCTGTCACTGCTTCTATTTCCAGGCTTAGGTTAGTATGTTGTCGCGGATTTTTTTTATTGCTATGGTTATTTAGTTTGGCCTATCATTTTTTGCTGTCATGTCTTTAACTGTTTTAACTGTATATTTGAATCTTATAAACCAGGGCTTTTCAACCAGTGGTACGGGTACCACCTGTGGTACATTGGCACCTGGCAGGTGGTACGTGACCAACCTAAAAAAGTGGTAGCGGGGGGGAATGAGCTGAACCGGTGGTAGCAACGCCCAAGCCTGAGCGAGAGATGGCTGGAGCTGCAGGGCTGTCAGGGCTCAGTAGAAGTGCCAGGATCAGTGACAGGCTCCAGCTGGAGCTTGACGCTGATCCTGGTGCTTCTGCTGAGCCCAGAAGAAGTGCCGATCAGCTGGAAAGTTGCAGCATTTCCAGGGTCTTGTGGTCTACATTCAGATGCTTGGCAACTGATTCATATTTATGACAGTCACAGTGTCCCAGGGTCATGTGAAGTGACCAAAACCTGCTGCAACCACCCAGCAGATGGGGGGAATAAAAACCAAACACCCTCCCACCTCATCCCAGCTGCCAATCCTTAACAGACATGCTCACAACAATGGAAACCTCGGACAGGAGGAAGAGCGCCACCGGGCAGGCAGGCAGGTGTCTTGCTCAGCTGTGACTTGGGGGGCACTTTTTTCAGTGCCATTGTAACTTCGAACAGTCACTAAGCAAACTGTTGTAAGTCGAGGACTACCTGTACTTTATCACTTTTTTCCTTTTTTTTTGGTCATCAAGTTTTTGACACCTTGCTAGGCGACTGGTGGTACTTGGATGCTGCCATATCCTAAAAGTGGTACAATGGGTGAAAAGGTTGAAAAGCCCTGTTCCAGAAGACAGGGCTACAGCAGAAAAAGCCTGTTTATCTCTAGTCATCATTCTGCAAGACTATATAATCTGGCATGGGTCCCAATTGTTTGAGAAACTGTCTCTCCCCAATGGGATTGGCCTGTCCCACCCGCACCAGTGCAAGGGCAATGCTGTAGATCCCATTGGTCAAGAAATTCTGGCTGGTAGGGTGTAGAATGGCCTTTTCTACCGTGGCTCTCATCATCTGCAGCATTGTGCCTCCCCCTCCCAAGGTGAGATCCTCATCTACCCTTTGGCCTTCCAAAAGAGCTTAAAGACCTGACTCTGCCAACTGGCCTGGGACCCAATGGGGGTATGTCATTCTGGAGGTGGTTAAAGAATTAGGATAAGGCCTTACTTCCTGCTCATGTGCATTTTGCTAGCTTCCTTCCCTTCTCAATTTTAACTCAATTTTAGTATTAATATTTATTGTTTTATTGTTTTATCTTATAGTTCTTTTTATGATTGTAAGCTGCATAGAGTAGCCTCTAGATGAGATGGGCAGCATATATGATAGGTAGATGTGTGTGTATGTGTGTGTGTGTGAGAGAGAGAGAGAGACAGACAGACAGACAGGCAGAATATAAACCTTTTATCAGTTTCAGATCAATGCTAGAGGAATACAATAAATTGCCTATATTGCAACACCATCAAGTATAATGTTCTTATTTTTGTGTGGATATATTGACACTAAGTTTAAGAACCAAGGCACTTCTGTTGATAAATCAGTATCCCTATAAAAAAAAAAACAAAGCCCAGAAAAAGCTGCATAAGGAGATAACAACAATAACAATTTAGATACTTCTTCCAGCAATAAGAAATATGTTTACTTGACACTTTTGTTAATACTTTACTTGTTCAGAAATATTGAATAAGCATGGCATATATTCCTGGCACACTTTATAAATAAGGGGTAACTTGTAGCTTTGACTTCTCAATAAGTTTATTATTTCCCAGTACATTCTCCCTCTTGTAACTTTGACTTCTCAATAAGTTTATTATTTCCCAGTACATTCTCTCTCTCTCTCTCTCTCTCTCTCTCTCTCTCTCTCTCTCTCTCTCTCTCTCTCTCTCTCTCTCACACACACACACACACACACACACACACACACACACACACACACACACGCTCACTCTCTCACTCTCTCACTCACTCACTCTCTCACACTCTCACTCACTCACTCTCTCACACTCTCACTCTCTCACTCTCTCTGTCTCTTTCTGGTCCATATTTTCATTTCAGCTGGGTGAGTGGGAGAACGAACTCTAAGGGAGGTCTTAGCAGATGGTTGTCACAAACTGCATACGGCAATTGAGAATTAGTGTGCAAGCATATGCAACCTGGTATAGTATGAAACATTCCAGCATATGAACACTGAAACAAGCCAGACTTGTGCAGAATTTTTCTTACCAGCAACATTCTAACATAGCTTCCTTTTCTACTTTTACTCATCTATGTTTTATACATTTTGATTTCAGCCATGATGAAAGCAAACATAAACTATATAATACCTATTTGAATCATAAAATTTTAAATATAAAATAAAAATAAAAAACACATAGAATATATCATATGGAAGATGGATAGTCAACTTTACATCTTGCTTTCTCATTCCTAATTTAGAAATGTAACTATAGATATATTACTTACAAGTAAAACCGTCTTTGGGCATTCCTAAAGAGAACATGTGAAACAAACAAAGATGGATCCTTTGGCCTTGCCTTTCCACTTCAGTCTCTCTGCTTTAACAGGGCAGATGTGCAGTGAGGCTTGAACCGGGTATGTTACAGATGTCCATAGAACCAAGCATCCTGTGCAAGCAACCTGTATAAAGGATCAATTCTCAATTACTAAGCCATGTTGAAATTTCCCATTTTTTCAATTTTCTCACAGGTACATCAGCTGGAAAGCTCCTAAATGTTGGGTCTTCCTTCTTACCATATTATCTGCTTCAGTCGTCTTATATAGTGGACAAGATGTGTAATACTTTTTCCAGGCAGGTATAATCCAGATGGAAGGCATTGCTTGCTCTTACATTCTGCTTATGCTGCTCAGTAATTCCTCATAATTTCTCTCTGTGTCCTCCAAAGAGCTGAGACTGCATCAAAGGAAGATGCCTTCATGGCATCTCCCACTGTTTCTTGACCTTTGTGCTTTCCTTTTCCCCAGGATCTCAGGGGAATGGGGATCAAGGAGAACAAGGAGAAAGTCTAAACATTGGCATACAAGGCAAGGCAGAATTACATACTGGTCGACCAAAATACAAATCAACTCAAAACTACAGGAGTCCACCAACATGCACATAAATCATTTATAATGATAATCCAAGACTAGGTCCAAATCTCATTAAAGTATATGAATCCTTAATCTATTTTGGCAAAAGAGAGCCAATACACATTTTTTCTTTTTATCATAAATTACAGTTCTGTGGCACTGTGCAAATATTACCAAGCTGTAAGACAGCTGTGCTCCATTAAAATGTGTAATGGTCGCTGATTTCTTACAGCACATGGTCATCAGGCTGAATCTACAGCCAGTAATTAGGAAGATGAAATGTTTAATTGTGCCTTAATTTTGATAAAATTTATCTGTCACACATCCCGTAGTTGAGCATTATGCTCACAAATCAATGTCATCAGGCCTGAGCACCAGACTCTGGATCCTGACAGATTCATTTGAATATCAAACCACACACAACCAGGAACAGGAGGAAAGAATATGCAAAAAAAAAAAAAAAAACCAATGCAGCCACACACGAAAAATAAAACAAGCAAGGCACACGTCACCATCTTTTTAAAAGCAGGAGGGATCAAAATCAAACTGCTGCTGACTTTCCTGCCTTTTCTAAGAGGTGTTTGAGTTCCAAACACCATGTCCCCCCCCCGTTTTCCTCTTTTAACTTAACCCCATTTTTCAACCTGCAGGGTTGTTTCCCTCCCAGACCAGCTCCATCCTATTTTCTGCATCTGTTGCTCGGCTGTAGACTCAACCAAAGCTAAGCCAGAGTCCATTGTGTGCACCAGAAGTGATCATTTACTTCCCTGCTGGCAATGGCATCAGCCAGCTTTGCAGCACTTGCTTCTGCGCAGATTAGTCTGAGCCTGAGTCATTTTATTACAAATGTTGTTGGTGGGGGGGGAGTTGTGCTGAGCCTGTGTGCAGTATGGCAGAGGGCAGTTTCAAACATGTCTGCTGCAATTACAAAGCTTTCTTTTTTCTATTTCATACTGAAGCACCAGCCATTCAAATTAAGATGATATAACAGTAACTCAGCAGGTTACATGGGAGAGTTTTCTTTCTGACCCAGAATTCATACTTTGAGCCAATGAATTGTTTCTATTAACACAGATAATCTTGGCATTTTCTTCTGGTTCTGCACAAAGAAAATAGCTAGATTGTTGCCGCCGCCTCGTGTACCCGACTGTTTCCCTGCAGTGTATTTGTTTAGGGACAATTCTCTTCTGCTTTCTGAACCAACAGGCATGATTAAACACAAATATTGTTACCTTCAAGGATTGCTTTTTACAACCAACTTCCCTTCTCTTTTTTTTCTCCCCTTTTACACTCTTTGAGGAATTTGAGAACTGTAGTTCAAAAAAAATTATCAATTGGCTTTTGTGTTGAGGTCCTTTAGTATTCAGTTAACTTCTTTTTCATAACTGATGTAAATATAATTGAAATGATTACTATTTACATGTTGTATCATACTTTTCAACATGTTGATGCCAAAATCCTTTTAACACTGGTGCTCCATTATTTTTTTAAAAAATCTATTGAAACTTGGGATGGTATCGAAATGCCTTTGGTTCATATTTTAATGGGATATGATCTACATTTACACTTTAAGGCAGGGGTAGTCAACCTTGGCTCTTTTATGACTCGTGGACTTCAACTCCCAGAATTCCTGAGCCAGCTATGCTGGCTCAGGAATTCTGGGAGTTGAAGTCCACGAGTCATAAAAGAGCCAAGGTTGACTACCCCTGCTTTAAGACATGAACTTTATTATATACAATATGCTGACCTTTGAAATTCAGTTTGAAAAGAATATTTGCAGCTTAGGGTTGAAATAAAAGGTCCTTGGTGCTCTGAACTTGGTGTTTTCTTGCAGATGTTTTATTAGTCAAACTTTTATCTAGTTTCGGTAGTGAAATTCTGCCAGAAAACAACAAAGCTCAGAAAGCACCAAGGAACCCTCAAATTCAAAAATTCTTTAAATTTTGCAATACAGTTCTCTCATTTTAAAAAATTCAGAAAATATATAGGAATGTACATAGCTTGAAAAACTATTACAATAAGCATAAAAGTTCCTAAACTTTTAGACAAATAAGCAAAACAAAATTAAATATATTTGCAGAAATGCCAACAGAAAATGCACCCGTTATAAAGAAAAGCTTACACTGATATAAAATGTGACAGTTCAAAACTAGAATAATGAATAAGAAACCAAAATTGATACATAACCTTTCCCTATCAGAAATATATGTTTCATTACTTTCTCCTTTATCATTATCAGAAAGATCAGACACCTCCTTTCCTGCAATTATATATTTATCCAACCCAAAGTTGTAAAGTGACATTGGGTGCTGGCACAATGGACTGTTTCCAGTCTGTCTTTTTTGTAGATTTTTTTTTTTTAGTTTAAAGATTTGGCCAATCATTATGAATGGAATGGAATGTGATAGCTTATTACAAATAGATGTTTCCTTATCTAGAGCTAGAACAGATGCCTCCTTATTTATAGTTGAAACAGATGTCTCCTTATCTTAGAATTAAAACAGATGTCTCCTTAAATGGGCATTTTATCTTTTCTATATATATGTTTTCTATACATAAATATATGTCTTTCTTTACATGGGTTTTGCTAGGATGTGCTCATTTGTTTATAATGGCAGTAACCAGGCTTTATAAAATGACATTACCACTACGTATATAATCTTTCATCATTTTACAATTTAAACTTATAAGAAAAATATTCCAACATTACAAACCAGTTCAATTACTTAATTTAAAAGAAGGAATACAATACGAACAAAATTAGTAATATCTTTGTCTGCCCAAATTGGAAACCAAAATGAATAGGTAAATAAGTGGTTGTAACAGTAATGCTAAATATGAAGCAAATGCAACAGCAAAAGCTACTTTAAAAAGCAGATTAGCTCTTAAAATCTTTCACAGTTTTTGTAGTATGGAAATAAGATGAGAGACCCAGAAAACCCAGACATTATCAGGAATAGCCACAGTGTCATAAGGATCTGCAATAATATCTAAGACTAAACAGGACGGAATCTAAGACTAAACTAGAATGAATAGCAGAGATTTTTGGCCTATCTATAAAACATATAATTGTATATAGTCAATTTGTATACTCTTCTCCATAGGGGGGAAAGTCAAAATGTCAACGCCACAATCAGGGCCACCGTTGACCTGTAAGGTACATTTGTGCAAGAAGTTTTTTGCCATCTCAGTCAAAAGAAGATGCAGCTTAGATTTCCAAGGCTGAGCTTTTCAGAACCCCAAGAATTCATGCACCAGAAGATGTTAGTGGGGCTGATAGTTTCAGATTGCACAATACGTACAGTTGCTCCAAAATGATATGCAGCACACTTTTCTTATGTAAGCAAGCCCAAATAGTTGGTTTTCAGAATGGAGAACTGATTTTTAAAACCTAATTTGGCATCCCTGTGTCATGGCATCTTTGGGCAGTGCACAACTTGCACACTTGCTTGTGGAAGCCTTGAGGACAGATGTGACCATATGATCAAAGCCCTGCTGGTTTTTAATATGCATCAATGTCACACATATACTAAAATTGTGAACTTTGAGTGCAGAGTCGTGGCTGCACTCTTGTCTTTTCTTACTCTTCCATGATGAATGCCTCTGTCCTTCCTATTGTAATTCCATTAATGTTTCAGAATATCTAATTATGCAAAGCCAAATTACAAACAAAAGGTGAAAGAGGACATCCTCAGCATGTACTACAACATAAACCTAACCAAATAAAATGCATATCATCAATAATCACTGGTGATTTAGAAGCTGAATAAATAAAAACTTCCAAGAAATGATACCATATCTGAAGCTGAGATATTGTATTTTTTTCTGATTTCATTTTTAAATTAATCTTTCTGGTTTTGGGTAGAGCTGCACAGACATTACTCAAAAAACAAACTTTATTTACTGTGGAAAATATTTGTAGCTCAGGGCTTACATCAGGCTATAATAGAGTTGGAAGGGACCTTGAAGGTTTTCCAATCCAACCCCCTGCTCAGACAGGATACCCTATACCATTTCAGACAAATGGTTGTCCAGTCTCTTTTTTAAAAACTTCCAGTATTGGAGCATTCACGACTTCTGGAGGCAGGTGTTCCACTGATTAATTGTTCTAACTGTCAGGAAATTTTTCCTAGTTCTAGGTTGCTTCTCTCTTTGATTAGTCTCCATCCATTGCTTGTTTTCCTGCCTTCAAGTGCTTTGGAGAATAGCTTGACTCTCTCTTCTTTGTGATAACCCCTGACATATTGGCACACTGCTATCATGCCCCCCTCCTCCTCCTCTTCATTAAACTAGACATACCCAACTGTTCTTATGTTTTAGCCTCCACTTCCCTAATCATCTTTCTTGCTCTTTGTACTCTTTATGGAGTCTCAACATCTTTTTTACATCGTGGTGAGCAAAACTGGATGCAGTATTCCAAGTGTGGCCTTACCAAGGCATTGTAAAGTGGAATTAACACTTCACGTGATCTTGATGCTATCCCTCTGTTAATGCAGCCTAGCACTGTGTTGGCTTGTTTGGCAGCAGCAGCACACTGCTGCCTCATATTTAAGTGATTGTCCACTAGGACTCCAAGATCCCTCTCACAGTTACTACTATTGAGCAAGGTACCACCTATACTGTACCTATGCATTTGGTTTTTCTTGCCTAAATGTAGAGCCCTTACTTAAATCATGAGCTTAATAGAAAATTGTTGCAGATTTTTCTTCCATTCAATTGTATCTGACTTTCAGAGACTGCCTGTACAAGTCTATGCTATATAAATGTTATCAATCAATCAATACAGTTTTATTGTCAAGGTTTTTCAGAAGTGTTGTTCATAGTATGTTTAGGTTTGTGTCATGTATGTGTTTCACTTTGAGAGCGGGCAACTAAATTTCATTTTTGATGTGTGCCGTTGTGCCCACAGTAAAAAAAATGACAATAAAGGTTATCTTATCTTAAGTGGTTTCAGAAGTGCTTCCTTCCTAGGCTGAGAGAAAGTGACTGGCCCAAGGTAACCCAGTTGGCTTTATGCCTAAGGCAGGACTAGAAATTACTGTCTCTCAGTTTCTAGCCTGAAGCTTTAACCATTACACCAATATGAATACAAAATATTTTATTTTTAAAACTTAGAATCTTTTGATCAAAGATACTTCATTCATGTTATCATGTAAATTTTATTTTATTTTTCTTTAAGATATTACATTGTTCAAATTCCGTGATCATGTTAACCTGAAAATAAATGAGTCACAGCCTCTTTTGTGTCAATAAAAAGTGAGTTTCACAATGGTTGTATTCATATTTCCGAATCTTAGCACCAAATTGCACTTTTGACAGAAATCTGTAGCTTGCTGATTTGGCACTACATCTAACATCATACCTTTCAAATACCTGATAAATTGAATTCTGAATGTAACAGTGATTACAACAAGATTGATCATTCATGGTATTACAGTCTACATTCTTTCATAGCCTGATAATCACATTCCCCAGCAGCTAAATAACTGGAGTAGATTTTACCTTGAAAAGGTTTTTTCACTATCTGACGCATGACCATATCATCAACTCTGGGGGACAGCATATAGCTAAAATAAGACTTAGCTTTCAGTCCATGGCCTAAATACCTCCTGCTTTGCTTCTGGGTGCCAGCCACATTGGAAACTGACAATGGATTGTTCCATGATACCAATATACTCCACAGGGATGCCTTGCCTCACCCGCTCTAGTTATGCCACACGGCATTTGGATATGCAGGTCTGGCTCTGGCAGGTGGCAGCACAGGAGGCAGAAAGCAGTAGCAAATGTAGCATAGCTGTCCCCACTGCAGCAAAACAATAATCAGCACCTGACATTGAGCAAATCAAGGAGACCTGATGATTTTTGTTCTTTCAGAATTGTAAGTTAATTGTAGAGTTTAGATAGGAAAGGAAGAAACAAGTTACAACTGCTTCCACAAGAAGGCTACTGGTATGGATGAAACTCATATATCTCAAATCACTAGTCCTCTGATTCCCCCAAGTACTAGTTCCTCACACGGGGGGGGGGCACTGTTTTCCAAATATTATAATGAGCTGAGTATTGTTAAATGGTCATAGCATATGAATCCAGTAAATTATTTCATGTAAAGGTGATCCCTGTTTTACACATCTTTCAATGGAGCAGAATACAGAAAGCAGGATTCAAGAGAACAAGTAACCAAGAGAAAGCAGAAAGGAAAAAAAAATTCTTTGGGGAAGATAAATCAGCATCTTCCAATCTGCAACCTTCCAGATGTGCTGCATTATAATTTTCAAGATTTTCCAGAAATATGTAGTAGCTGGGAATATTGGAAGTTCTAGTTCAACATAAAAGGCTGGAAGGGACATTAGTCACACTCTCCATCAGTTATTTCATAGCTTGACTGGGAATATAAATAAGGTTTATGTTTACAGAAAGCTTTTCATATTGTATAAGCATATGGAATGGGATAAGAGTCAAAGATGTTTATTAACAAAAATATCTTCTAAGAGTTTTGACAACTAGTTTTCAGAGCAATAGATCCAGAGAGCAGTTTTGCAACATTTTTCCATCATTATGTTTGAAATGACTTGGACAAATTGTATTTGTAGGCTTCCAGATCCTCTCCTTAATGTTTGATGTTGTTGCTTTTATGGCAGTTTGGAACTTATATGTAAAGGATTTTGTTATGATGAAGATTATGCATGCATAGCTGGAACGTTTATCATTCACAGATCAAGGATAAAGAGATTTTTACTTCAATAACACCTTAGAGTTCCAATCATCTATTGTTTGAAAAATAGCTTATAGATTAGAATCCTTGGTGCGCAGGAAAAGGGTGAAGGCAGACCTTCCCCCGCTCCAGCAGTTTACAGGGTATATTTAATAGTTATGCAGATAAGTGCTTTGGTCTAGAAAAAAATTATTTCTATACGCAGACATACAATAAACTCCTCTGAAGTAACTTCTTGTATTATTCTTGGTTCCTTGGGTCTGACAGTAACACCTAGAATTAATTATTTATAGGGAGCCATGGGATCTTTATTGGCATTCCTTAGGAAAGATAAACTCACCTGATGTATTGTAAACTGATGTATTCTGTAAACTCTTGCTACAGTGTGTTTCTTTTCCTCTGATTATAACGAAGCTTTATTCAATCTACCCACTTGTAGACACTGAAAATTCTCCATTTTTATGTGCTCTCTCTTCTATGCACTATTAGGTTTTTCAGAATGAAATACAGCTTTTCAGTTAAAGTCATATTTTGTTGCACAAGTACCCTGTATTTGACTTGAGGATTTACTAAAGAGGTATGATGATCATGCCACAAACAATAGCTGATCTAGTTTGGTATCTGTTGAAGCACTACATTCATCGGGTGATGAAGCCTTGCAATAAAGAGAAACTAATGGAAGCAATTAACAAAGAACACCTGTCAGTGGAAAACTGCAACCTCTATATTGACCATAGCCAGAAATTGTTCCCAGTTGTTATTCACAACAATGAAAGGCCTCTGGACTGTGAATGGAGGCAATGATGGACTGCAATAAAATGTGCAAATGAGTTTTCACATTGTCCAATAAAATTCTATGACTCTGACAATCTGTGTTGACATAGACCAACACATGGTTAAACAATAAAATAATGTAACTGCGAGGCTACTTATCACAAGGATTGCCAACTGGCCAGTCAAAGAAAGACCCCAGCCAGAATTTCTTGACCAGTAAGATTATCTTCGGGGGGGTTCCTCTTTTTATTCCTCATGTCTATTTCCCTGCAAAGTGTGTGATTCTTTATAAAGTAATGTTGTTAATGCATGCCAAAAAAAGAGCCCAGAACCCACATAGTTAAAAGGTCATTAAATAGAGTGGTATAGTGGGTATTGTCTTATTTATATTCCTTCAAGAATTGTAGAAAAGAGGAATCAGAAATATTTAAAATCTTGGCCAATACATAGCAGTTTTCAACAAACATCATTTAATACAACATCTTTAATAGAGAGCAAAACAGGACAGATTTAGAAATAACCCCAGTTCCATTAGTCTAGGTTAATCTTCCATTAGTCTCCCCATGGAATGAATTTAGCACCATTCCTGTCTGTCACTGACCTCTTGCCTAGGCCTGGTTGTGTTGTGGTCCTGGGGTGGGAGATAGTTATGATGAGCAGTCTTAGCAAACAAATAGTTCTCTCCAGAAGCATCTAACTAGCATCCCTTAGTTTGCTTGAAAGAGTGAAAACATATAACAAAGATTTTGGGGAAGGAATATTTTATTCTAATGACTTATTGGCCTGCTGAATGTGTATATGTCTGAAATAATATCAGTGACAAAACAGTACTTTTTATTTATGATCTATCTTGATAAAAGACAAGCTAGAAAATGTATCTTGATATTATTTTCTTACTGTACATATTGACCTAGTACAGTTTACATATTGCTCAATCCAGCAAAATGGTTTACAACAGGAAAAAAAAAATCATTCCTCAAAGAAATAACCAAAATATCCCAACTGAAAACAGGAAGGTTTCCCTCATTACCAATCTATTCCCAATATTTTCAACAAAGCCAGATTTTAATGGCTTTAAAAAAAAATCACTAGGTTTGGAGACAATGTAATCTGGAGACGAATGCTCTGCAAAGAAGGGAGGGGGCAGCAGCTCAGAAAACATGTTTCTGTGATCCCTAAAATTGATATTCCTTAAAACAAGGACATGTGTGCTAATTAATCATGGATGGAATTAGCGTATTGGATAAACACTTAAACCTAATCAGCTGCAGGACACTCCATAGAGAAAACATTTGTATTGTTTTTGATGATGATAATGGTGTTGGTGGTGATGATGATGCCCTTCCCCAGTCAAGGAAACATCAAAATCCAGCTAAAGTGGAATAGTTGCCCATCTCTGCCTATTCAATCCTCTAAGAAAAACAACTGGAGCTATAGTGTGGCCAGAAGAATCAGGTCTCCATTAAAGAATTCACTGCCAGGTTTCTGACAGCCTGATCAGCTGTAGAGCTAACCAAACCACAGAGAAAGAGACTTCACAGTTCTAAGCTTTTCTAGTCCTTTCTGCTGTAAGAGTTTGTAAGAACTTTGTGGAGAAAATTAGCAGGGGCCAGGCCACTAAATTTCCAAAATGAGATTTCTGACCCATTTAATATATTGCCAGAACCTGCTATCGGGAGATTTGATTTGGTTAGTGATTAACTGGGTCATGCATATCAAGGGAACCTGGCCAACCTGTCAAAGTTTATTTGAGTTATCTGAAATTAAATCTTTTATATTTACTGGCCCAGTACCATAAAATGCTTAACAAAGTGAGCTAGTAAGCCAGAAAAAAATATTTTATATCTGGTTATAGCAGCACACAATTACAAAGACTCAAAAATCAGTAATTTGGGAACGCAAAATCCCTGTCCACTTTCTCAAAGAAATGCCTAGTAAACTTTAGACCAGCAGAATACTGGCAAGTCTCTTTGCCTTGATGGTCCTTTTTCACTGGCCAAGTGGTCAGAGACATGGCTTGGCCACTGCTTCTGGTTAGTGTCTGTGCTACCAGATTTTGACAATCAGTTCAGTAATAGGCTTCTTTATTCAGCACCTCTTACAAGAGACTTCAGCTACGTTTCTTACAACTTTTAACTCAGCCAAACAGGTCACTTGAGAGAGTGTTGACATTCTTACAAGATTGACTGGGTCTCTTATGAGTTAAATTTAACTCTTCAGGTTGACTGACTGGAACAATTGATGCCCTAACATATAAAAAAAAAAACCTCCCATTGAATGAGTAGATAGGGAAAGGACCACTAATTGCTTCCTTTATTCTGTCCCTATCCCTCCAATTCCTTTGCTCTTCTTCTCTGTTAAACATTTAACCTTCTTAACCATTTATCTTCCTACTCTGATCTTAAAAGAAAAAAAACTTCATTTCATTCAATCTGGCACAATGGTAGAAATTTTAAAATAATATTCCATTATTATATGCATAAGAAGAGGAGGAGGAGGAGTATAACCTGTTTCTATGAAAGAATGTAAGAACATGTTTCTTTTTTTTTCTTCCTAACTAAATGAGTTTTAAAATTCCATGAAGTTCACTCCATTGCACCCAAACAATTCCAAATGGGTCTCCTGTTCTCACATGGCTAATTATACTGTCCCACCAACTGGAGTACTGTACTGTCAAGACAATTCCAGCACTGCTTGTGGATCAGAAGAGAAACCAAGTCTCAGTGTCTCCTGCAAAACCTCTCATAGATGCCCATATGCACAAAGCCTGGTTTATCCAAAGTTTACCTTCTTGTATTTGATACATTTTGTATATGATGAAATGGTGAGTCTTTCATTTCAAAGAAATTGACTTTTGGGAAGTGGGTTTCTTTGTATTTCTGAATTCTTCTGGGACAAGTTATTAAGTAAGGCTATGATTCTTATTTGATGAAGGATTACAAACATGCAATTCAATAGCTTCAGCACAATATTAGCTCCCAGGGTGGTGATAGGAGGAGAGTTTCCGGGACCTGAAAGAGTTTATTAGAACAGATGTATTAAGCCTGTTGGAAACTTGGTAGACCTATTTTACTGGGTTTTTTTTTAAAAAAATGGCATTGTAATTCACTGATTTACAATCACATTTTAATCATGTGACCTAGGAGTAGAGGTAGCCCATGAGCTGTGTTCTCTATCAGCAAAACTCAGGTGCAAAGTCCAATGAATCTTCAGACATGCATGTAGAGTTTTTTTCTAAAATGCATAATGTAATTGACTCTAAAATAAAACAGATGTTGAAAGTGGTTGGAATATTTCCTATCCAAGCCACTTTTAGAATGAGATACCATTTAATATAGAATGCATGCTGTTAAAGCCCAAGCAAATTAGCATTGGAAACCAATACATTGTGAAATAAGCCCTACTGTGTCTAAGCTCCACAATAACCCTTGGACAGACCTAGTTTGTGGCTGGTTTCCCTGTCAGAAATAGCTCAGCTTGTTTTGTGTCAATATGGGAAGATAGTAGATTCGGACTCATTGCTTATTTTGGTGTAAGAATCAAGAAATGAAGAGTAAAGATCATCATATATCAAAGAAACAGGGGAGTTTTATGCAAGACACATTCAGCTTTCCTGTGTTGAGATAAAGTTAGCATATATGTGAGGAAGTTGGAGTTCCATACTTTATAACAGCATAATACAGGAGACAACTTTATTTGAAATTATTCCTAAAGAATTAAAAAAACAAGTTGATAGAAAGTCAGCAGGGAGGGTGCCCTGTTTGCAAAAAACTGCAGATTTGTGTTCTCTGAGTTTGCTCCTGGATCTCAGGGAGAGAATATGTACTGTAGCTTTGAACTGAAGATTGCTGAAGATGCTTATAGAACAACAGAGATCTTCCAGTTTGTTATAAGTTTGTCCCTCTCTTAGGGGCACTTCCTCACTATTAGGAAAAGAAGAGTATTAGAGAAGGGCATCATTTTGAAGATAAACGAAATATTCTAATAGTAGGTACCCAGTCCTTGGATAATGAACTTACATCCTTTTGCAACAAGGATGCTTCTCTGAAGTAGGGGAGGCAGGAGGCTTTTGGTTGTGAGTGAGTCAACCATTAAAAATGTCATCTGGTAAAATGGTTGTAGATGTCACATGCCATCTAGATAAGCTGCTCAACAGTGGTGGAGAGGAGGCAGCAGGGTTCTTCATTGACACCAATTACTTTGAGAAATGTAGTCAACCACTTCTAAGCCAAATGGAGACTGTTCAGTATCATGCTGAAGTTCAGAATTAACAATGTAGTCCTTCCAGAAATGCTACCAGTTCCATGTTCACGGGCCAGCAAAATAGGCAGAGTTTCAGAACCACAATGCATGGCTATGAAAGTGGTTCCAGGCAGAACAACTTGAATTTAGTAAACATCAGAAAACTTTGCACAACCTAAACCTGTACAAAAGGAATGGATAACTCATCCCTGAGGGAAAGCCAAAATGTGACAACATTTGGTTCAGGAGAATATAGATGCACTAAAAGGGATACAGATAATGTTGGGATATGATAATGATGGACATGATGTTCAGGAGACAAAAAGATGTCTTGGAAAAGGCTCATATTAACATTTTTAAAAATGAGGTATATAGATATGCCAGTAACAAACATTTCTGAGCTAAGATGGGAAAAGTAAAGCACTTCAACTTCCTGAACTTGATTAGGCCATAAACATCCAATGGGCCATTATGAGAGCCCAGATGTTTGGCTAGAAATGGCCTTTGGCCACTGTAATAAAGCCATTCTTATCTTGTTATTACAAAACAAGAACCATTAAAAATGGTCTAGATAACATTAAGAAGTTTCTATATTTGCAACAAATATCTTTCTCTATCAAAATCACCATTATGATCTTGTCACCTATTCAAAAGGCATAACCTGGTGGTCTCTGAATCCAAAACTTAATTCCTACACTTCTTCATTCCTTTGCCACCAAGGTATTTTTTCAACGAGTTTGTCTTCCTCAACATGCTGACATGTAATGCTGATAGCAATAGCAATAGCAATTAGACTCATATATCGTGTCACAGTGCTTTACAGTCCTCTCTAAGCAGTTTTACAGAGTCAGCATATTGCCCCCAATACTTTACCGACCTCAGAAGGATGGAAGGCTGAGTCAACCTTGAGTCACTCAGAATTGAAATCCTGGAGTGAGCAGTGAATTCACCTGCAGTACTGCATTCTAACCACTGCACCACCAAGGCTCTTACTGTTGAAGATGGGGTTCCACGAAGGATTATGAATTTGGCACAGAAAGAATTAGTCAAAATCATCTGACCCAATATAAGTTAAAACTGCTGCCCACAATGCTAGGTTGGAACCTTATACCATCAAAATAATTTAATGTGTAATCTCCCGTGTCCCATTGCAGATTTAGGTTTTCAGCATATTATATCTAAAATCAAAATATTTAATAACAACAATTAACACTGACATCCCCCCTTCACTATATGAGAATATTTCTCCCCCTACTGCCAATCTTTCATCTTTGGCATTCATCAGCCCAAGGACAAAATTTGTGTATGTGTTTACATGTGATTTCCTGCATACATATACGTGTCATTCTATTTCTCACTTTCAGAAGTTGTTGTTCTTCACACATTCCAGGAAATAGGTACATATGAGAATAATACCTTTACACATCTGAAATGTCTCCAAACTTTTAATATCCAGGCCATCTATGTCTGTAAAGTCTCCTCCTTTCTTTTTACACTTGCAATGAACAGAAACTGTGCAGTAAGAAATAAAAAAGGTAGAATGACATATAGTGTGCAAGTTTCTTTACACAGAAATGAATATATTCATAAAATTAAACCAAAAGCATGGATTAATGCAATTTATCATGACATTGAAATAATTAAATAATTATTTGTAGCTACATGCTCATCACAAGATGTTCAGCCCAATTCTGTGAACGTGTAATCAGAACGAAGTCCTTCAGTGGACTTTACTTTTTATGCATGTATAAACATATTTTCCTCATGATATGCTCATATCAGGTATACCACATCTATAACAGAGCAACTGAGAGTTAGCTCTGAGGCTTCATTAATTTATTGCATGCATCTTGTTTTTCCTCCAATAATTTGAGATACTGTGCATTATTCTCTAGGCACACATCAATCACAAAATTATTATTTTATCTTCCTAGGGATTATGATAGGCAAACTAAACTGAAAGATAGAGACTGCTTTTAAGTGAACGAGACATATTGACATAAACTATGGTTTACTTATTTAATGGCTGGATTCACCTAATATATTGAGCCAAATCCTAATAAACCATATTATGGTTAGTACAAAGTATAATTCAGCCAATGACTGTCCAGGTTCATGTCCAATGGCATTTAAATATCCATTGGGATATTAATTAAAGTCTCTTAGGGTCTTAGTCCAGCACTCTAACTGGTACACAACATTGGCTTTTTCCCATTGCAAACCAGTACTCATAAATGAAAGAAACATAATATGTGAATCTTTTTCTTAACAGGTGCTATAGAATAAGCTTAATAATTAAACATGTGACTTTCTTTTTAAATATAGAAATATATACTATTTGGCATCCACAGAATATAAACAAAATTTAATATAATTTATTATTCATTTCTTTATTTAAAACTTTTAGGTACAACCTTCTTCCAATAGATTATAGGCCAATGAAATGTAAATATATTACAGAATACCTGAATATGCAATAAACCATAACCTTAATTATAACAATTAAAGTATATAGCAAATCAAAGAAATTTTCAAATTGAAATGTCAGAAGAATATAAATATTTTAGCTTACTATCTATCTATTTAAAAAAAGATAAAGTAGATTACACGGTCACCTTTTTAGGGAGAATTTCTACAGTCAGGGGGGAAGGTGAAAACAGATGCTAGACGGGATAACAACCATAGGAACGGTGACCGTGTGAATGGAGGAGGGAGACTGGAGGGTACAAATCAGTGGAGGGCGCTGGGTGCGCAACCCCGCAGGAGAGGGGATGACAACTGGGGTGTGGATGACCGGTATGAAAAGGAAGAAGAGGGAGAGGGGAGAGAATGTACCGTAGTAGGACAGCCCAGACAAGGGGGGAACGAGTGCGAGAGGGGAGGTCAGCTGAGGGACACGGAGGTCCTGCCCAACCAAAAAAGGGGGGGACAGAACTCCCTTAACTCAGGACTATACGAGGGGAGAATGAATAGTAATACACACGCAGGCAGGAGAGGCAAGAAAAGTGCAGCCACTGATACGGAAGTTACGACTAGAGTGCAACTTAGCCAATTAGGACCAGTGACGAGATCCAGGAGCCGCGTGCAAATGGCATCCTGCCTATAAATGAACTCGCCCATTGACTAGCATTGAACCCTGACGATGTCGGTAGCTTCCGACGAAAGCTTGGTGATTGGTGATTGTATTAAACTTTTTTAGTTTATAATATTCCTGGTGATATATATATATTTCAAAATTTGGATTGCTAACAAAGAGTTAAGGGAGAACTGGAATAGCCATTTTGAACTTTTTAGTTCTTTTCAACCAGACATACCCTTCTGAGATTCGAACCTGGGCTGTCTGCATGTTAGGCAGATGTATTAACCTCTAGGCCACAGGTTCTTTCTCACTTTGTCAGCTATGAGACAGGGGAGAAGAATTATCTTGAGTTTGGTGCACCCTGTCAGCCCAAATATGGGAGAAAGGAATCTTTTGTTAGCAATCCAAATTTTGAAAAACACATATAATGTGTTTTTATAATATATATAATAATATATATATATATATAATATATATATAATGTCGCAGTTGCGACTGCTAAGCCTGCGGATGGCTCTAGTTTGAGCTGATACAGGCAAAAGATTCCTTTCTCCCATATTTGGGCTGACAGGGTGCACCAAACTCAAGATAATATATGTATATGTGTGTGTGTGTGTGTGTGTGTGTGTGTTTGTGTGGCCTGGTGGTTAATACAACTGCCTAGCATGTAGACTGCCTACGTTCGAATCCCATAAAAGGATGTGGCTAGCTGATGAGGACAAATGAGTCCAAAATAGCTATACTAGTCTCCCATTTAAATCTTTAAATCTTTTTTTCTCATAGAATGCCCAGAACGGAGTTCCAGCACCTTTTTTGGATGGAACCTTATAGGGTAGGCAAGGTGGATTGTATGATGTGTGTGAGTTCCGGCACTTTTTTTTTTTTTTTAGAAAAAAAGCACTGTATATATATATATATATAGTTAAATTAAGGCCAGAATATATTAAGTATCACTGTGATAGAAAAGAACTGTGTGTACACATCTGGAAAGTTCCTGTCCCTTTTTCTTACCCTCCAACAGGGAAAAGGCTAAACATTCTCTCTGTGTATAGACAACTTTTATTTTGATAGAGAGCTACTAGATAAATCCAATAAAAGTGCTGGATCCTCTATATTTAAGTGTATTTTACAGCAAAATGTCACCTCTCTTTAGCAAACAATTAGGACAGGCCACATGGAACTTCAAAAACAGACTGCCTGAAAATCCTTTTCCTTCTATGCATGTTTCAAACAGGCATCCAAACAACCAGACAAGCTGTCTCTATTGACATCTGTTCCCTCTTCAATGCACAAATTATTCTCTTGGGTAATTCTATCATAAGCTGCTTTAGCATCGATGCTATCTCATGCATTATCTACTCCAATATTTCTTCCATCATCAGCACAACTAATTTTTTGGGAAAAGCCCAGAAAGAGGGGAAATAGAAGAATCTGCCAGTTCTCTGTTTCCTATCATGCTACTGGTGTTACCAAGAAATGTATTTACAGATAAAGTTGAGAAAGACATGAAGTGACAATGCTGAATAAATTCATCCTTTGCTGATTCTTAATGTGAGCAGACCATTCATTGTCTCTTGGACTTACATGCAGCTCAAGAAGTAAAAAAAAATTTGTCTCCTATATTTTCGATGGACAACAAAGCTATTGTGCTATTGTATTGCAGAATGGGCTATTGTAAACTGTATAGTAGTTATCACAGACTTGCTATTTCTGGCATTGGTCAATGGTTTTAGTCATGCTGCTAAATAGAATAGAATAGAACTGGAAGGGACCTTGGAGGTCTTCTGGTTCAGCCCCCTGCTCAAGCAGGAGAACCTATACCATCTCAGACAAGTGACTGTCTCGCCTCTGTTTTAAAATCTCCAATGATGGAGCACCCACGATTTCTGGGGGCAAGCTAGTCCACTGCTTAATTTTCCTCACTGTCAGGACAGAACTAGCTTTAAAAGAAAAATGACTGCAGAGTTATTGCATTGAAGATGATTTATTTCAGCAAATATTAGCTAAAAACAAATCTTAGCACTCATCCATCTCCACAAACACTAGAATTCTTCAGAGAGAGCATAGTGTTATAGGCAACAAAATATTAGCGGACTTCCTTTCTACATTCTGGAAGTCACTAATGAGGTTTATTCATTGAGAGGTGATGATGCTTGTGGCTAATGTATGCAACTGATCTCTTTACAAGACAGCCTAGATGCAAAATTGCATTCTCATGTCACAAAACTGCTTTTTGATTGGCTCTAAATAAGAGGCTAATTGGGGTGTGCAGTCATGACATGGCTGCAAAAATTTTGGATGTAATTTTTAGAAGGAACTATGGCAAGTAGAAAGAGTTTATAATTTCATTGAATATAATTTTACTTTGAGCAAAGGTATATATAAAATTAATTTTGAAATGAAGCCTTCTACAATTTGATCCATATTGACTAAGAATTGTAGGAATTAAAATGTAGCAATTATGGAAGATACCAGGTCGAAGAAATGCAAATTTAAAGAATAAATATTTTACAAATAGAACCAAATTACAGCGATCTTCTCTGTTGCTATTGATTACTTTAGGCTATTGGAGGTACTCCTAAACTGCCCTGCATGGGGCTGTGGGAAAGATTAAATATTTATTTAATTTGTTAAATTTATTTGCCACCTATCATGCCCTGGGACTACTCTACATGGCTTACAATAATAAAATAAATCAAACAATGAAAAAAAGAACATAATGAAAATACAATGATTATTCTAACCAAAAAGATGGATGGATGGAGAGCGAGAGCTGGGAGGGGAGGTGGAGTCTGCCATCAATTCAGCAGCCAGCCACCCCAGCATGGAACTCCCCCATTTGGTCCCAGGCCAATCGGTAGAGCCAGGACTTTATTCTCTAGCAGAAAGATAAGAGGATATGGTAGATCTTATCTCAGAAGGTAAGATGTTCCAAAGGGTGGGTGCTGCAGCAGAGAAGGTTCTTCTTTTGGATCCTGATAGTCAGATATCTTTGACTGACAGGATCCAAAGTAGGCCCTCTCTGCTGGCATGAATAGGATGGACTTGTTCTAGAGGACAAGTTGGTTCATCAAGTAAATAGCTGTCTTCGACAGATAATTTAGTCATCTGCCCAGGTAATCTCTGAACAGCATTTTACAAAGTCGTGCTTAAGTTTTACATGAGCTCTTAAAAGCATGCTATAAGTTCAACGCTCTCCCAAGAGGGCACAATTCCTTTGCTACACAAAAAGCCAGTATAAATCAAGAAGGAGACTCAAGCTCTCCCAGCCATGTGTTGGTTTTGTCAGAAGTGGGTGCATGACAAAAAATTTATTCCACGTATCAAAAATGAGTCTCATGCATTTATACTTTATTCTTTAAAAGAGTATTAAACTTTTCATTAAAAAACAGTTGACATGTAACTAGCTGAGAACACTTCCATGTTTTCAATCTATGAGCTGGGCAATATGATAACCAGCTAAACCACTTATTCTAAGCATCCATCTATACTTGCCCATCACTATCCCATCATACATTAAGGAGCACCATTAAGGTGGTTGCTTTTTCTGCCAGAAGGTGATACTTTGGAGGACGAAAGCCAGAAGAATTCACAAATTGCTATCCTTGACCACAAATTGCTATCCTAGTTTTAAAATAGTAAGTACACCACCTGGCCTCATTGAGATGGAATAGAGAACTACCCACTTACACCTGCAAATTTGCTGCTGGCTCAAGGACTCAAGGAGAGGATTTTATCACAGTCATCTAGCTTTGTGTTTGTTATATTGTGGGTCACATTGGTGTTTTTTTTTTAAAAAAAATGCAAGACTCAACAAAGAGGAATAAGGCAGAAATGGGAAAATAAGAGAATTTTTCAACTTCTTAGGAGATTGAAGGAAAAGATTGCTCAGTTTTGGAAAGAGATTCAGAAAAAGGAAGTGCCTATATATTTTTTTCTCAAAAACTTAGGAGAGTTTAATAACTGCTTTTCTTTGTAGCTTATGGTAGGATATGACACATACTGTACATACACACAAACACACACACACATGCACACACACAAAATGGCTTAGTTCAGGCTTAGCAGGAAGTAATTTGTTTGATTCTGACTTAACAGCCACAATCCAGTTGTGATTTCCAAACCTCAGTTTATGATTAGCACAATGTATAACTCCATAGAACCTTTGCTCCATGATTCAACACAGTTATAGCATTTTTCATTTGCACATTCGAGAGCTGATGATCATCAGCATCATCTAACATACCAAATGTTTCCTTTAGAAATTTTACATTCAAAAAAGGAGAGTAAAAATGAAAGATTGAAATAAATAAGTGCAATTTGTATCTATTTCCCTAGAAGCAAGGATTGTGTCACATTTACCTAAAGACTTGATATATTCAGCTTGTTTATTTTGCTTTTATATCTGTTACTGATGTATTGGCAATAACATATTGTTATGATAAAAAAGAGAGTTCAATAAAAGATATCATTTCTTAGATTAAAACTCAGCCTTAGAAAAAAAATAATTATCATATTATTGTGGATAATATGTTCTATAGCAACAGTACTGGGAATGTTGCAGAGAGTTTATAAGCAAACAAAATGAATAATTGAAACTCCACGACTTTTATTCTCCATGTAGGGAGACAGACCAATATTTCATGTCATGTAAAATTATTTAGTGTATTTGCATAAAGTGTGAATTATCTGTACTGACCAATACAAAAACAACTATGAGGGCACTTTGATTTAAGTTGCAAAGAACATTCATAAATAATCTTAGAAAGCAAGATGTACCTACATTTAATCAGCACTTGTTAAAATTTTATTCCCTACAGTTATTCAACAGGATTCATGATATAAGAGCATAATTACAAAAATCAGATTTGAGCTCATTTGACAACAGAAGGGTTTTTATGGTGACCTATCTCCAAATGTTCCTATTTGTAATTAAATGCAGCAATCAGCAGTAAGGATTCTGAAGCTGTTTTAGTAGTTCCGCTATTCTGCTTAACATGTGGCACCCGTAATAATTAAAATGATACTAACACATGCACAATTTTATGGCCCTTATGGTGCAACCCATTATGCCAAGTAAGGGCCTCTGTTTTCACAGCATACTGCACATGGTCTCATTACACCCACTTTTCTTTTCCTGTCTTCACACTAACAACTGTTAAAAGTGAATCAACACAAGAAACGTACTCTAACAGCTTAGTGTTTATGATATGTGTGCTGTTAGTCAGTGAACAGGAAAATCTAAACATTTACTGTTTATGTAAAGAATAGTGCTAGTGTTCATGAATTGCTTAGGTCTGATTATTTTATTATTCAGATCCAATGTACCGGTGAGTTTTCTCACCACCTATCTTTCCTCTCCAGTTTTTACTTTTGGGTGCTAGCAGGCTGTTATGAATTTGTAGAGCCTCAGTTCAACTTATCCCAAAAAGCCAATGCTTTCTGGATTAGCATGCTTTTTAAAAATGTGAATAATTTTGTAATTATGCAGCTACTCAAAGACCCCCAACACTCATTTTACAGTCATCAATTCTGAATGGTTTCCAGTCTCTCTGGTCTGGGATACATTCCAAAGTCAGTCCCCCAGGTAGAACTTCAATGGATTGAACTAAATCTAGCCTCTGCATTTTCTCTTATGGCTCTTTGTGAACATTAGTTGAAACTTCAGATAAACAGCATAACTAGCCATCATTTTCACCTCTTTCACTTCTGCCAATAACAACTTAATCCTAACAATTTCATACATTTTCTATATTATCTACACTTTAAATGAGGCAGGCACTTTCTGTCAATCAAATAGAATATTACACCAAATGTATTATATCGGATAATAACAGTGTTCTGTTAAGGTTTAGCATTATTTCAGAAAGGGAGGGAGGGAGGGGGGAAGGAAGGAGGGAGGGAGGGAAGGAAGAAGAGAGGGAAGGAGGATTATGCTGCATTGTTTAAAATTTCTTGTTTTGTCATTCAGGGAAGCCACTAAAAGACAATAAATACTGTATGCAAAGTATAGCTCATTAAGAACAAGACAAAATATTGTTATCAGTGCAATTATGTTTTTCTCAATTGGATTTTTTCAGAATGTGAATGACTAACACTTAAAGAACCCTTCTCCTAAATATTAATCTAACATAACATGATTGTAGTGCTATTTTACTGATTTTGATGCTGTGAGTCCTTACATTTTGGTCATGAAACATTTCTTTGCTTGTTCAGTAACTCTTGAGATACATTTTCAGGGCAAGTGGTCATGCTGATATTTTTTCCTCAATGGCATGCTCACCTGTCTTATATTGAGGGAGAGAAAGACTTCCAATAACAATGGAGAATTAACTGTAAAGACTATATAGCTGATTATGACCCACCAGATTTAATCTCAACTGCATAGATCTGTTTCTTTGACCCTGCACCTTTTATATCTGTTGCTGTTTTGCAAGTCTTTTTCCAAAGCCTGACAAAATGAATGACAATTTAAAGGCATGATAACCAAAAAACCTGGAAAAATATTGTGGATAAATTCCTCCTTTTGTCATACCTTGGCTAAGAATAACCTACCTTTCTGGGCAACCAATTTATAAATTGTGTTTGAGCATGAATGAAGGTTGACACTGATGCTTAAAAAAAATACCTTGAATAAAAATTGTATTGTTGTGATCAGCACCAGTGCTTGCTCACCCATGATCAAAAGCAAATAAGCCACTTTGTTTGTTTCTTCCTGCAAATGAATTAAATTAGACACCATTAAGGGAAGTAGCTGTTTATATCCTGGTTTCAGCAGTAGTAGTATTTGAAGTTTCCTGCGGTAAGTTCATTACGCGTATTTTGTCCAGAATTAGTGAAGCGTGCTGAAAATTGCTAATGACAGATGTTTCTCCACTCTGTCACACTTCTTGTATCATTTGATTTGGAAAGCAACATACGGTGTTCTGCTCTATCAGTATGTCACAGACTGTCTGTAAACAGCTGGTCATAACTCAGTTCAGTGAAAACCATTACTTTCCAATGAAGTCCTGGACAATCTCCAAATTGCATTTTGGCATGGCCTGGGCTGCATAATGCACAAAGTTCTTCTTTTCTGAGGTTACCTAAGGAAGGATTTCCTTCACTTCTCTCCCATCTCTCCCTCTCACAATCTCCCTGAGTTTGTTTCAGAAAAATAAAGGATTGTTGCAAAGATCTAGACATTTTTTTTCTGTCTGAAGAGTCCATGGCACTTGTATGGAATATTAATTAAAATTATACTAATGATACTAAAATAATTGTTGCTGATTTTACTTTGCTGTTTTTTTTTTATTCTGTCTCAGAATGAAGATGAGCATGATTCTAGAAAATAGAAAACTGGTACTTTGGAATAAGCAAGACTTGCCACTGGGTTATTCTTGACCCATGTTACAATTTCAGTTTAATTTAGTTTTAAGGGCTTGCATAACAACAATGGTTCAAAGTAAATTTATATGGAGTATTCAAGAGATGGTTTACCTGTAGGATGGTTGCTGCAGATTGAAAGCCATGAATAGAGTGTTCATTATCATCTCACAGTATCTTAGTAAAAAATATGCTTCTCTGTGGAAAAAAAATACTTCATTTTTGGAATTATGTTTAATTATTGGGCGGGGAACAAAGATATAACTGTAATAAATTTTAAAATGGATAGAATTAGCTGTGTGTGTTTATGGAGCTGGCACAACATGCCTAATGATTCTTTCCATAGAAATTTTCTACTATAGTCTGTCTGTCTGTCTGTCTATCTGTCTGTCTGTCTGTCTAGCCATCTACCTATCTATCTTACATACTGTTAATCTGAAAAGCAGCTTTCATAATAGTGATACAAATTCACAGGACTGACACAGGACATTTCACAGTTTGAGAGATGTGATTGGTTTATTGCTGGTCTATTGCTGAGTAGTAGTGAGCCATAGCCATATGATGACCTATCATGGATGAGTGTGACTGCTCAAATCTTCTGCCTTTGCTTGGCTACAACTGACAAAGCACCATCAACAGTGATAATAAAGAAGTCCTGCCAATAGATGAATCTGACTTTAGAGGGTCCTGGTTTGTCTAAATTCAAAGGGATTGGGGCAGGGCAGGAATAGCAGCAAATCAGCCTTCTCTTACCTGATGTCCTCCAGATACACCGAGAGTACAATTCCTAGATTTGTTTTAGCCAAAATGTTTATTGGAGATACCATGACTCTGGGCTTCTAATTCTTATGCAGCCAGAGACTATCGTTAGTAAGATTGTTTTTAGCCATTTTTTTCCTGCTGGCTCATCATCCATCCAAGACTTCCTTGCTGAAACTGAAACAAATGTCATGTGCTAGCTTTGATGCTGAGAGAAACTGTTAGTTTAGATTATCCTAGGACACTTTTTCTTAGTAAATAAAAGAAGAGTCTAAAATGTCATTGAAATGGCAACAGAGGAGACACTGGAAAGCAACAGACACACAATACAGATATTGAAAGACGGTCTATGAAATGGATTAAATCAAATATTGCTATAATTTATTATATCAAATCTGATATAATAAATCTAAATCTTTTGCTGAATCTAAATATTCCAACAAATAGTAAATTACATATTTCCCTAATATTCCTACTAATGCATAGAATCAGAAAATTACAAGTTTTGATCTAAGTACATTACTGCTTTGTTCCTAAGAAGTATCTTAGCACCTTCCTACTTTCTTTTTCACCTCTTTCTACTTTGTCCCTCTCCTTTCCTCTTCTTTAATCATCAACAAAGAGAAAAAGATTATTTCTCGTAACTATACACTGTGCACCTGATAAAGTATAATTTAATCCACAATGTTTATGCAACAACACATTTTTTTAATATTTAAATGCCAAAAGACTCTTTGCTGTTGTTATTTTGATCATCATTGATTCTAGAGTAATTCTAGAATCTTCTAAAGTAATTCTGTTAATTCTGTTTCAAGATACAAATACACAAAAATGATGTGGTTTAAGAAGTCAGTTTTAATTTTAGTTCAATATTTCTTTAAAATAATATGCTCCAGTTTCCCCAGTTTTTTAAAAAAAATTATCTACCAGGACCCAAGAAGCATACCTTCCCTATCAGGGTGCCATGATATCTCCCTAGAAATCCATGAATATTCATCCTGATGATGCTACAGTTGTCAGTAAAAACTTAGCTGTTTTCTCAGGCCTTATAGTAGGCTGAATGTGAAACTCTGGTAGTATGTTTGATGTACAGTTTACCAGGATACTTAGGTTGTTTAGGATTTTTTTTTTATTTTTAGGTGTAAGCTGGAGAGGCATTCAGGAGTTGTATAACCTCCAAATCAAATAAATAAATCTTGTCTTTTATTTGAAATAAGAGTCCTTCATCCACTTTTTTGTAAGTCAATGGGACTCTGGGACTATAGTTTAGCCTTTAAAGCTCTTTTCTAGCTATCCAGTATCTCAATATCAGGGGCTCCTTTTCATGCCAATTCCCATACTCTACAAAGAACAAAGTTAGTTCATGCACAGTTCTTGACAGTGACAAAGTTGTCATTTTGTACAGGAAGTCCTCCTTTAGTGACCACAATTGGAACTAGCAACTCAGTTGTTAAGTGAAGGGGAAACCATATCAGTTCTTATTATCTTACTTCAGCTTTCCCTTCCTTTACAAACCAGCAAAGGTCATAAATATGAAGATTTGTCTTCTCAACAATCACTAAATGAGGCACTCTCTAAAAAAAGGGTTACCTATAATTTTAACTTATTGTATCTTCATTATTAATTATTTAACTTATTGTATCTTCATTGTATCTCTCATTGTTGGATAATAATTATTATTGAAATTAAAAATAGATAGAAACTGAAGTACTAACTTTCCTCATAGAACATTTTCTAGTAACAAAGACCTTATCTCTAAAGACATTATTGATAGAAAGCAATAGTGAACTAAAATTATGTGACTTTAATATTTAGTTGCTGTCAGAAAAATATCAATCTGAAAAAAGGATTTTACTTTGGAAAAGAAGACTAGTATTTGTTCATTCATATGAAATATTTTTTCACTAGAAGTGTCAAGAAATAATTGTTCTATCCTGGAAAAAAACTAAATAATACAGTTTTGTGTAAAATCAGGTATTGGAAAAGATATGAAGGCAACTATGGCTGATGTCACAGTCGTGCAAATATAGAATAGTAACTATAAAGCAGAATATTTGTAGCTCATGGTTGAAATGTTACCTAATTTGGGTAATGAAACGTCTGCAAGAAAATAACCAAGTCCAGAGAGCACCGAGGACCCCTCATAGAATAGTAAGGACACACAATTGCCAATTTTCTAAAGATAAAATAAGGAAGGGCCATGCTTTTATTTAGAAAAGTCCACCTTGGTAACCCTGCTGGGGAAGGATTCATTCCATGACACTAGAGAGTTATGACAGAATAAGAAAATAGTTGATGCTGAGGTTGCTAAGGCACTGGATACATTCTCTTTTCTTCCAATTGTACATATAATAAATGTATATAAGATAAAACAGGGCTACTGAGTAGCATTAATTCTTTGTCCTGCATAATTTCAACAAAAGGAAAGTTATTTTCCCTAATTTCATATGCATCTCTTCTGTTAGCAACCTCTTAAATATGTCCATAAAATCATTAAGAATGGAATATGCTTAAGTTTTTAATCTTAGTTCAGGAATCAAAGCTCAGGAGTACTAAGTATTAGACAGACATATAACATAAATATTGTCCTCATTTTAAAGTAAGTAATAACCATGATGTGAAGCTAATGATGGGCAGTTCTGAAATGGCAATGATTAATAGATGCATAGAAAATAGTTCCTTAATCATGCCAAAAGATAGAACATTAGGCAGGTGATTCATGGTCATTTACTAGTATAGAATCATTATATCACCTGAAGCAACACCAATATAATCGATCACAGAATTGCTTCTGCTTTTGTGTAAAAATTCTTTTGTTGATGATTGATGGACTGAAGATTTAATCTAGGAAATGCTTCCATTTGGATGAAGACAACTGGACCAACACTCTCCCTCCCTTTGAACCAAAACATTAAAAGCAAATATTCTCATGTTCATCAATGAACATATATTCAGTAGTGAGTATGCCATCCATGTTCACTATTGATCAGTTAGTTCAATATTAAGAGATAATTTTGCTTGTGTTAACATAGTTACCAATTGATATCAGATCTAAAGTTTCATCTGAATTGACTGTTGAACTTTCAAGATAAAATATTCTGCATATTCTCAGAGTTGTCTTTTTACTGTTATTCCAAATATTCATGCCTACAATATAATCCTATCAGTTAATAAGAACTATTCAATTAAGCTTTTTGGAGGGGGAGTGCATTTCACTCACCAATATAAATATGATTATTGTTTCATGCTGTGAGAGCTTTCCTCCTAAGGATGGTTAGCAGCAGGAGCTTTGTTTGCTGATGCAAATTAGAACCAATAGTTTAGATTCCTGAATATAAAACAAAAGAAACCAGGAAGTTAGAAAAACATTACAGATTCATTTCGCCCCCTTTAGATCTCTAATTAGAAATCACCAAATGGATATGTGATCTCCAACAATTATTGCTGACCTCCAAAATGTGTTACGTCCATTTCTTTCAAAATGTATTAAACTACAGACTTCTACTTAATTTTTTTAGACTTTAATCTCAGATTTACTTTTTAAAATGTGAAAGTAAATCATTTTCTTCTTAGTCAGCTACAAAAGACTTGGTACATTTGGTTAACGCTATTTATAGTTCATGGCTTATCATGAAAAATCTAAAGATCTCTGCTGGCTACACCATGCCATTATTGAGTTCCCCAAAGTCATTATTGAATTCCCCAAAGTAGTCAATGTCAACCCTCCAAGTCTCAGTGGAGCTATCCAAAGGCTCATTGTTGTTGGTATTGTTAGTCATAGTACTACTAGTTAAAGTAGCATTTATTATTTTAATAATATTTGGGAGTTATTGAGAAATCTGAAACTTCATGAAGGGGTCAGTGAGGCTGAAGAGTTTGGGAACCCCTGTTGCAAGTCTTGTCATGTATTTATCTGCCCTTGTAATCAGAAAAACAAATTTAGGATAATCTCTTGCTTGCTTTTTTTGCCCTCTGGTTGACATCCACTGTGTACTCAACTACTATGGGCAGTTGGCCCTTTTATTTAATAGTAAGTATGCTTCCAGCAATATGTATTTATTACTTTCTTTGGACGCAAATAATACAGATTGGACTGAAGCACTAAACTTCAGTATACAGTGACTATAATGAATGAAAAAGTAATTGACATGTTTGTTATTTTTTAAAAAGAAAACTTGAAATATCGAAAAGGGCATTGTTATGGAACCAGCTCTTCCAGTACAGTAGTCAACAATACTAAATGCACAAAGATACTGGATTTTAGATACTGAACATCCCTATCACAAGAGGTTCCTTCAATATAAGCCATGGGGGGAATTATTTGATTATGCCATGGTGGCATACAATTTCTTCTTCCTCAGATTACCTGTCCATGAAATTTAATACCTGTCAGCTTAAATATCAATTTGAATTCTGAATACTGAAAGGCATAAAAAATGTAGTCAACTGAAACTTCTTTGAAATATCTGCCAAATAATTTAACTGAGGAAAAATAATGTAGAGATAACATGAAGAGGAGAAGATGCTGCTACTATTCCAGATGCTATCAGTAGGAGGACAAAACTATATAGGTTCTAGGTTTAAACAGATCCTTCTCTGTGAACATTTCCCAAAATGTTATCATACAAAACTTAGAATTACCATGAGTAGCATTTGAGATGCACCTTTTTTCCAGAGGCTGAGAGGTTTACTATTAGAGTCTATTCTCTAACAATATAAAAGAAACACCAATTTCAGTGTCAATGGAATGTGTTTCCTGCCTGGAACTCATTAAGAGATCTATCCACTGATCCTGGATTGATGAAAGATAGTCCACTGTTTGAAGGTGTACTGAAAATCCACTTTGTAAATTAAAATAATTCTAATAAAATTATTTAATACTCCTTTAAAAGTTTATGTCTACAATTACATGTTATTGTTTATTGTCCCAAAGGTGTTTTTTTCAAAAGGCAACTGGACTGTCTTTGTTTTTCCTCGAAGACCTTTCACTTCTCATCCAAGAAGCTTCTTCAGTCTTCTTCAGTTGCCTTTTGAAAACAGCACCTTTGAGACCTGGATGACTGAGAATCTCCACAGACATTATTGTTTACTGTTCTGGTTATCTCCTAAACTTTAATTTTGGCAAAATGTTTCTTAGATTATGAGCCTAGGAAAGGGAAATGGCAAGGAATGGGACTTGAAAATAAAGGTAAAACAAATAATTTAGAAAAAATGCTGACAGACCCTCAAGAAATGAAATAAATATCCCCCTCCCCAATTGTATGCTTCATTTCTGTGAAGAAAGATCAGCTTGTTTTAAGTATATATGTTTTCAGAGATAAAAAAATCAAATTATTTCTTGAGATAATGCTAAGACTAAAAATATAGGTTATGAAAGTGTGTTGTGAATTATGTGAACAGAATATCAACTTGCAGTGCTTCTGTGTTGCAAGTATTCTACCATTCCTGTTGATACCATAATGGCTTTTAAACAAAACAATCAAACCAGAAAACATCGTCATGAATAAAATGTAATCTTATGAAATTGTGCTCTTATGCTATCTATATAAGCCAACAAAACACAGTGGGTCTAACAGCTGGGTAAATGAATGCTGGATTTTATGTTAATGGCCTTTAGCTATATTACTTTTTACTTTCATTAAAGTCTGCAGATTTAGTTGTGATTAACATTTACTAGATTGTACCTCACAGCTTTAATTTTAAAAAATTACTTTAGTCTAATGATGAATTTAATTAGTTTAGTAAAGGACCAAGGAAGCTACCTGAGATATGGCTATTAATAAAGTCCCAACTATTTAGCAGGAATTTTGTCCCAAATTAGATGGCTCAAATTCAGGAAAAAGTAATTAGTCAAAGATCTGAACTCATTATGGAGATTCCAATTAAAGCCTCTTTTCTGTGTGGCAGTAAAACAAGTAAATTTTAGAACTGAAAATGAATGTGACAGGAAACCCTGGAATTATGCAGCTCTATTAGTATTTTGCCCTCTGCTACAATGACATGATCAGTTTTAATTGATCAGATACATACAGAGAGATAGCAACACCAACAACTAAAATGAATATTCTGAGAAAGTCTTCCAGAGAAGAATGTTTGCTCTTCAGGAACTGATGATTAAAATAAGAATGTAATAGATACAGATAGTCCTTAACTAATGGCCAGTCACCTAATGACCATTGTTTAGACCAGGGGTGTCAAACTAGCAATGTCACGTGACATGTCACGACATATCGCGATTTTTTTCCATTGCCGGCAATGAGGTGGGTGTGGTTTTGGCATGACGCATCTGGCCCGCGAGCCAGCAGTTTGACACCCCTGGTTTAGACAGACCAACCTAAGGACTACTTACAACCCAGATTTGAAGTTCCAGCAATCAAGTTTCTCCCCACAGTCAGGTGACCACAATTAGGGAGCCTAGCAAGCAAGCCTTACTGTATTTATAGCCATTTGCAGCATCCCACAGTCATGTGACTGAGTTTTACAATGGTTTTGCCAAAAACTGGCTGTTACTTCCAGTTTTCAGCAAAACCAGACCCATAGCAAATCACTACTTTGCCTAATGACTGTGGCATTCAATTAATGACTGTGGATTTGCTTAGCATTTTTAGGAGCAAGGAGCTTTTATATTGTTCGTAGTTGGAGTGGGAGATGCTGTGCTTGGCGCCTTCTTGCTTTCCTTGTGGGAGAGATGGGGGGGGAGCTGGAGATGCTGTCACCCAGTCCTTTTAGGAGTGTGTGAGAAGGAATGGGAAGATTTGGGTTTTGAGTGCTGGAGAGTTGTGTAAAAGAATGTTTGGATGAAATATTTGGATAGAGAGCCTGCTCAGATGGAGTGCTAAGTATGTTACAGAAGTGACAGAACCCCAACAGAGTTTGTTCATCTAGTTTAATTCTTTTATTATTTATCATATTTGTATAGGTTGGATGTGTCCCAGATCTTTGGAGATGGGAGATTGGGGGAGAGGAAAGCCAGATTGGAGGACGAGGAGATGGTAGAGGAGAGCACTGCAGGGGTGATGGGCATTGGAAGGTATGGTGTGAGACAGGGGGCGGGCCACTCTTGGGAAAGGTGATATTTAATGCCAGTACTGCATTCTGGCCCCTTGTGGTTATTTACAGAACTGTTTCTTCCTAAGAATAATTACCCATACCACTAGATCCAATAGGAAAGGCATGCTCCAGATCCCTTCCCTGAAATCCTGCCATTTAGTGGGACCTGGGAAGCATATCTTATATGAGGCTTCCCTCCCTCTGGCGATTCAGTAGACCTCAACCATTTTAGCTTTTTGGAAAGCTATAAGAACTTTCAGATATTGGAAGACTGCTATCATATCTCTCTTAGCTTTCTCTTCTTTAAACTAAATATATCTGGTTATTAACCACTTTTTGTAGGATTGAGTCTCCAATCCTTTTACCACCCTTTCATTCCTCTCTGCACAATTTCCAGTTCCTTTTTGTATTATGGTGACTATAGCTGCACTCAGTAAGTATTCCAGGTGCATTCTGACCAGTGCAGCATATAGTACTATCACTTCCTGTGATAGTACTATACAGGAAGTGATAGCACTACTCAAGTACTACTCAACACAAGATTGCATTGTTTTTTTGGCAGCTATGGCATATTGGTGGTTCAATTAATCTGTGTCTTACCAAGACTCCAAAATCCTTGTCATAAGTGCTATTACTACTAAGCAAGGTATTACCCAACTTGTATCTATGCTTCTGTTTCTTTTTACCAAGTGCAGAACTTTACATTTCTCACCAATGAACATTTGAATAGAGTCCAATGCTACTGTATACAGACTGTGAAATCCTAGCAATCCCTCCCCTTTCTCAGTTTTGTATAATCCACAAATTTTATGATCATCCCTTCTCTACCCTCATCTAAGATCTAAGATGTTGAAGAGCGCTGGGCTCAGGACAGATCCTTGAAGTACCCCAAATCTCCCTCCATATGGACATAGACCAACATTGGCTACAAATGTTCAGCAAACTGCTAATCTATCTGATAGTGGGACTATGTATCCCATATTTCCCAGCTTATCAAAAAGAGAGCTATGAACTACTTTATCAAATAACTTACTAAAGTCTTAAGTACACAACATCCACAGCAATCCTTTGGTCCATTTATCTAGTCATATTGTTAGAAAAAAAAACCCAATAAGTTTTATCTCTCACAACCTGTTTCTGACAAATCCTGCTGGCTTCATACAATAACCACAGATAATAAACTAAAAAAAAGGAAAGTGCAAGAAGGTCATAATTAGACATAACACATTTTCTTTCTCATAAAAATTCCTGACTATCTAAGAACTATGAATATTGGAAAATTGTTGGACAAATGAAAAATAACCAAAGAAAACATAAAAAATAATAACAGTGTTCAGATAATCTCTGGACTTATTTGAATTATTCATTTATTCATTTAGCTCAATGTAACTATTCAAATTAAGTTATACAATTGATTCAGATTGACATTTTGATTCAAAGCATCAATTCAGATCAGTTCAATTTTGTATATCAATATGAAAACAAAATAATTCAGAGCCATTAAGAACCCAATTCAATTCAGAAAGCCAAAGTGATCCAGTCAAATCACTTTAAATTAATATTTCAAAATTAATGTGTTTACAATCCACTTACAGAACAAAATTTGGCCAAGAAGAAATCATAGGGCAGAGATGATTTATGACTATAAACCACTTAGCATTTTTGGGAATAAGTAGTATAAAATGATTACATAAATAAAAAATAAATACATAAATCAACTCTTTAAGAAATTTGGATTTTAAACAAAATATAGAAGTAGGATGTTGAGAGAAGGATAGTTAGAGCTGCTGCCTCAAGAGAATTCTGTGAGATCACTTTTGAATATATTTTAACAGATCAGTGTTCCTGAACTTTAGCAACTTTAAGATATTTGGACTTCAACTCCCAGAATTCCTCAGCCAGCATGGTAAAGTTCAAAATCTTAAAGTTGTCAATGTTGAAAAACACTGCCTTAAATAAGCACAGGCTAGGTTAGTCTGTAGCTAGAGAAAATGTGGAAGGAAATGTTCAAAACTAACCACAGAAAAGGTTCAGTAGTTGCTCTGAACAAACAGGAATCAAAACAGACCTTCATTCAGTAAAACAGAAATTGTCACCATTGTGTTGTGCTTCTGCCAGAGCAACATATGGTAGCACAGCTGACACCTATAATCTTTCCTTTTTTTTCTGTTGCACATGTGCACTGCATTTGTGGAATATGAGAAGTTTATAATTTGCCTGTTAACTCCTTAATATGACGGCATCCACTATTTCAAATATACAGCCTTCTCCAAACTAAAAATTCTAACAGAGTTAATTTAGATGGAACATTCATATTTATTTGACACTTGCACCAGTAGGGACTGAAAATTCTTCAGATTTTATAAGAAGTTGTTGTTTTTCATCTCCATCTCTTTATTGTTAGTATCTATAAATCGAGAAAAGAGGCAGAAACAAGCAGAACTGCCTCCATTCAAAGACAATGCAAATATATTGAGGCATAAATTTGTTATCCTAGGATTCTCTCAGAAGTTTTATAAATTCCTATAGAATATTATTTACATCTTATTTATTTTATTCACTGAATTTACATAGCTGCCTATCTTATACAATGGCTCACAACGATCCAGAAAATATAATTAAAAACATACCTTTCCTCAAGATGCCACACCAAACATCCTCACAGCTCACCCCCCCCCATCATACCCCAATGTTTGGGGGAAGATCCAGGTCTTCACAGCCCTCCA
Source organism: Protobothrops mucrosquamatus (assembly GCF_001527695.2). Lineage (NCBI taxonomy): Eukaryota > Metazoa > Chordata > Lepidosauria > Squamata > Viperidae > Protobothrops > Protobothrops mucrosquamatus. The sequence goes on along the minus strand of NW_015386906.1, from coordinate 258,860 downwards.
AAAGTCTAAATAGGTGTCACTCTGATCTCTGGTGGGAGGCTGTTCCAAAGGATTGTGATGGTTACCAAGAAGGCATTCTCCAAGGTCCCATCAGATGGCAAAATTTAAGGTAAGGGAATCCTGAAGCATGTTCCCCTATCTAACTTAGTAGGACAGGCAGATACCTCCAGGGAAAGGATAAGTATGTATTGAACACCTTTGCTTCCATCTTCTCGGGAAAGAAAGAAAGAAAGAAAGAAAGAAAGAAAGAAAGAAAGAAAGAAAGAAAGAAAGAAAGAAAGAAAGAAAGAAAGAAAGAAAGAAAGAAAGAAAGAAGGGGAAAAGAGCCCTCTAATTTCCACTTTGACAAATTATAATGGAGAATAGCAGTAGAAGTGGTTCCAAATAAAAAAAAGAGTTCAGCTGCACTAAATAAAAATGTAGATCAAATTTTCAGACCTGAAAGCATAATCCAATTTTCCAATTTGTAAAATGTTTTTTACCATCTGACCCATGAAACTATGGAAATTTGGCTATACACATGCAAAAGATGCTCCCAAATTACACCTTATATTGGACAGACAAACCCAATGAGTCATTGAGTAGAATTCAGCAAAGAAATAAAGAAAACCCGTAACACTTGCTATCTATTGACTGGACTGCTATGGTAACACTAATACGTGATCCCTGCCACACCACCCTCTTCACCACCTCTATTCATGTACTCTATACCCTAATAACCAAACTCACTCACACATTAAGTGCATTCTACATGTCATATGTAGTCTCTTAAAAAGGTGCAGAAGAGCCCTATTAGGATTGAGCAATCATGTATGGAATAGGATTATTCTTTTTTGTTCATATTAGAGTCCTATCAAATCTTGGAACTGTCCTCCTCTATTGTGGCTTTGAGACAGGGGATTAGTTGAGGGATGAAGAATATGTAAAATCACATGCATGATCACATCATACAAATGACTTGAATTCTGTACTGTATGTTATTTGTGACATGACATGAGTGACACAAATTACTTTATTAGGGTCACTTGTGCAATTATATTATGATGCATAGTGTATCATCATGGGATTCTCCAGATGCCTGTACACAAGGAACATCTGTTGTAGGAAAGGGCTATTTCAAGTACACCTATAGCATGAGCTAGGGGAAGAAAGCTTTTTCTTAGTATATTTTTTTATAAGACTTTTCATGCTTAAGAAAATTTGGCTCTGAGTCTAGTTACATGCTATATATATTTGCAAAAATGTCTGTGACACTCATATTTCCTATGTGTACAGTTAAAATATTGTAGGCAATATAAGTCAACATTCTATTGTATATCCTCATTTGGCTCAGTTAATCTTTCAACTAATATCTGATTTAAATTCATATGTGTAATATTTAAATTAGTGAATTCAGTTCATTTGAACTGCAGACCAACACTCAAGTTTAAAATTGTGGGTCTATGTGAAAATAAAACCTGTGCTTACATTTTCTTGATATCCATTTCCTTCTCTCTTTTTCTAAGAATACTGTCATATCATATTCATCTTTTCAGAAGCTTTGTCTATGAGAAAATGTTAATAATAGTATAGTAAGAAGACTGACAGCATGTGTTTAAATTCAGGCTTTATCAGCCCATGATGGTATGACAAGGAATTTTGTAAACTGAAATCTTAAAGGATACAATGTCCTTGTCTTGTTATTTGCTCCTTGTATAAAGTTTGAGATGGTGACAAATAAAGCTACAAAGGACTTCTAATGATGAATTTTGTCTTGTTGTTCAATAAATTTTTACATTTTGGAATTAGAGTACTGTATGTAGCTCATCTTAAAAATTATATTCTCATCCCAAGTAGAAAAATTGTTCTACTATTTAGGGGACTTGAAATGATTTTCAATGTTAATTTAATTTTGGGTTTTTCCACAACTTGTTATTGGTGTTGAAAAGTCAATATATAAAATGTTGAGATGGATGTTGATTTGTATTTCATCTTGTTAGATGCATAAACCTGCCTTATCCTAGTTTGTTTTGTTGTTTCTCCATTGACTATTACTCTTCTAATAGACTAAATAAATAATAAAAGTTCAACTCCACAGAAAATGTATCATATTTTATTACCGGATATATAAAAAATCTTTAGAGAAACAGTACATTATGTCAACAGTACAAATCAATGCATTTTTACAGATGTATGGTATGTTAGGAACTTGACGCAAAAGATGTGAATTGAGTTAACGAGTCTGCCTGCATATTTGCCAAACTGTGTGGTCAATTTGTTTGAATAAACTTGACCTTTCCTGTTTATTGACTTCTTATAGGGAAAAAAGATATTGAATCCATAGCCAATCATCATGATGACCATAAGTCTAATCAGGCACCCTGACAGCTGAATCCCTACATCAAGAAATTAACCCTGAGGCAACAGCTAAACTGGCACACATTTGTTGATTCTCCTTTTTTCATATTAAATATCTCTAAGGTTTTCATATTTTTCATGTTGTTACACTTTTCACTTCTGCTTTGCATAGCATTTGCAGGCAAAGATTTATATGGCATAATACACCCTATTAGCAGTCCTCAAGCCCTAGTTATACAGATGAGAAACTAAATGCAAAGCTGTCAAGTTTCAGTTTTTCAGGGAGGAGTGTGTTGCTTCTTGTGGTTCACAGTGGGGAAAATGTTTGCAAAGGGTTACATTCTGACAAGACTGGAAGAGCATCATTATACCACTAGGATCAACAATTCCAACATAGATCTGAAAGAACAATGCAATCGCTTCCATATGGCCAAACAGGATTGGTGCTTCTTAAATAGGGCAGTAGCTCCCCCTGCCAATGATAAACTAATTTAAAACAGAGTGTTTCCAGGGAGTTGGAGATAAGCACTCATTTCTGCTGTTTAAAGGAAATCTATTATTCTGATGAAAATGCTCTTGTTTTAAGTAATGAAGCAAGGGGATGCGTTTTATTTTAAATCAAATCTTTATTTCATTTGTAGACCAATGTAAAATAACATCAATAATAATTGCAGCCATTTATGATAGAAATATACTTAAAAGTGGGCAGTACCAACACACTACTATAACAATTAATATAATATTTATTGTAATACTGTAATATCACAACAATATATTTATATAAAAGGTCTTAATATTAAAACTAAGTCTTTAAATTAAGAAATGAAAATAGAATATGAAATGAAATAATATAATGAAATGATTAAAATTAAACTACACTAATGGATATGTAAAAATATGAAAACAGTTTGTTCTATGTACGTGTTTATTTATGATCATAGATCAGATATAATGAAACACGAACTATAAAATATACTGTGATACAATTAACATTTTCAGGTCATCTGTGTTACCTACCTGTGGATTCCCACTGCAGCTGCATTGAACTTAGCAATTGCAGCAGAAACCTATTGGTCTGTATGAGAGAAGAAATTTTTGATTGAAAACTCATCAGATATCCCTAGATGTATCCTTATTATGTGTGTAAAATATTCTTCATTGGGCTCTTTGTAAAAAAAACAATATAATAATGCAGGTTGAATAACTTCAATTTCACTCTATTTGCAGGAACAAAATATGTTCCAACAAAGGAATGTTTGCAAAACTATGAAAGGAAGATTATTCAGGTGACCCTGAGGGCACACATAAACCTCCAAGTGGCCTCAACAACTCTCAGAAAGAGTGCTAACAACCAGCTGACTGTAAGGAATATAAATCCTTCCATTCTCCGCTCTTCAGTCAGAATTGAAGAAGCTCCTTGGATCAGAAGCAAAATGTCTTCAAGGAAAACAAAGGAAGTCTAGTTGCCTTTTGAAAAAGCACCTTTGGGACAATCATGACCTGGATGACTGAGAAGCTCCATAGACATGAAGATCATTACACTTAACTCCAGAAAGGGAAAGTGATGACAAATAATGTGCAGTTTAGCAGATATAATGTGTTACCAACTTTCTGATATTCCATGTCTTGCCGTCGTTGCCACAGCTCTTTATCTCTCTGTTCATTTGTAAAATTTAGAGGCCACCAGATTCCAAATACGTTGGGCAGCTTAGAATAGAAAAGAAAACAGTATTAATAAAAAATACATATCATACCTATCCAAAAAAAGACATATACTTAACGAAGATAACATCCTATAGGGGCTCAACACCCATCCTGCCCAAGACTGGGATAATAGCCAGTTTTTTACAAATTTCTGACCGTCATCAGGGTGGGAACAATAAAGATCTCTGGGGGAGGCTGCTCCAGAGGGCAGGCACCATAACAAACAAGGCATCATTATCTAGCCTAATGATATTCTAACAAAAACAGGCATTCTATTATAAATTCATAGGTAGCTAACTTCTTCATTACTTCTGTTTTTCAAGTGGATTTATAATTCATCTAGTAATATTAATGAAGTGAGCCCTGACAGAAATAACTACCATTCTAATCTCTCACCTGTATTCTTGGCATCCTTGCTTCTAATAAGTACAACATTTGAGATGTAACTGGACTGGCAAGATGGGATATTTGAAATTTAGTTTGGAGTTATCTGATTAATTATTCGATTGTGGTATGTTGCAGCTCATGCCCCATAAATAAAAGATATGACTTCAAAATCTTAAGAGATGCTGAAACTACCTATTTATCTCTGCTAAAACAAATTTAAGCAGCAGAAGGGAGGTGGCAAAAGAAATACAGTGTAAAAATAGTTTTATCTTTAAAACATTGCACTGGTGAAACAAGTACAAGAGGTGGCACCATCAAGTAATACCTAGGTTACTGGGGTCATCATGAATGGTTTAACAATGAATGTAACAATCAGAATACTGAGTTCTTTCTTTCCTTTCCTTTTCTTTTTTCTGGTGACATCTTCTCAAGTATCAGAAGAAAGCTAACATGTCCATTTCTCTTTCATGAACCATTATCTTGTAGTGATTAAGGGACTTGCATATCCCAATGAAGCTGTGAGCTATACCATTGGGAGTGTACACAATTATCTCGAATTCCCATAGAGCACAGGTGGAATGTTGTTAATAACATTCTAATCCCTCCAGCAAGCATCAGGTTAAAGAAAGCTCTTACAAAAGAGAATTAAGGAATTAAAAGCACAGTTGTCATTGTTGGCTATAGACTGATTCACAGCGCATATTGGCTTCCCAGTGATTCAAGCTGGTTGTCCACCTTACAAGACAAACTCAATTGCTAAAAAGTACAGCAGCTGTGGGATTCTAATTATAGCAGAAGATGAACTGAAAACGATCCAAATATCTTTTTTAAAAAAATGTATTAGGCATGTATTTAGAAATGTATTAGACATAGCACTTTAAATTCTGGATTAATACTTGTCCCATGACACAAGCATTTTCTGTTCATCTAGCACTAACCAATACTTAGCATTCAACTAATCAACATTCATTAAATGAAAATAAAATTAACAAATCCTGACTCCTCCACAATGAAAATGAGAAGATAATTCATCTACCTGCCACCCCATCAAAGAACAACAGTAAGCTTTGCTTGGCATTGCAATCAGAAAATCTTATCACTAAACAGAAATGTTGTGTGAGACATTATTAGTCATGTGAAAGATTTTTAGAGCAGAGAGCACCACCATTGTGCCAGTGTGATATTACAAAACCTGTAACATCAGTCATCTACCTACTGGTCTTTGCTTATTTTACAGGATGTTTTGCTCAGATATTGTGAAAAATATGCTAAAATATGAAAATAACATTTATCTCGCACTTCTAAATTCTCAGTTGTAAGACTACATAAGAATAAGTGGGGAAAAACATTTTTTCAGCACTTCTTAAATTACATTAAAGGGACAAAGAAATGTAATCTATAAATTCAATAAAAAAATCAAATATCTATGCAAGAAATTTAAATGTCATCAGTCCTTTGCTTAAGAATTGGATTAACTACTTAGATTTGATTTATCATAATAATTAATTTGTCACTCTTTACAATACTAGGAAGAATTTTTGGTTTACTCTTTGGCTTCCTCTTTAAGAAATACCTTTTTCAGAACTTCACTACTTAGCTTTAAAATCTTGCTATCCCTCATTCCAAGATGTCGTCTTATTTACCTCTCACTCAACTGTGATTTGTTTAAAGGTTCTCAAAAATCTCAGTAATCTTCCCAAATCTCTATCACCCACATCTCAAGTAGAGATAGATGAATAACTTTGTTCCTCAGAACATTTAGGTGGATATATCTAATTTGTCTAGTGTATAGGTGATCCCATATACAAGCAAATGTTGGGGGGGAAACAATTTTTATTTTCACATTTTGAACCCTCCATCTTCCTCAGAGAAAATGCACATTAAAAGCACAAAAATGGGGGAAATGCCTTCAAAGTATATGTCTTACAAAAAGAGCGTGTAAAAAATTCTATTTTTATGCTGATTTCAGACCATGAAATTAACTTGATATTTTAATCAAAATTACAAAAAGTGAAATATTCCCCTTAAAGTAGTACTTGTAGTTAATACCACGAAAAATGTAGAGAAAATGAAATAGATGGAATGGTCTATCACTATTTTCAAGAATAAGAACCATAAGTAGCTGGCATATCCCACATCAAAACTTTTAAAGTATCAATATTTGTTTGTTTGTTTGTTTACTTGTTTGTGTGTATCCTGCCTTTATAATTTTTACAAATAACTTAAGATGGTGAACAAATCCAATACACCTTCCTCTTCCTATTTACTCCACAACAAGAACTCTGTGGTTGAGAGAGAATCAAGATCACCAAGATCATCCAGTTGGCTTTTATGGCTAAGACAGGATTTGAAGTCATGGTCTCCAGTCTGGTTTCTAGTCTGGTGTCTTAACCACTAGACCAAACTGACTCTTAGCAGTTTGCCAGTACTTAATAGCCACGTGGAATTGAGCTATTGTTTTGGTTTAAATGTTAGCTTCTTGTCTAGTTGCTGTGATTATTAAAAGTAAAACTATTAATTTCTGCTCCATGAAAAGAGCAAGTTTCCTTAAATGGTCTCTAAAATTAAGGACTGGCTCAAACTGGCAATAATCCTGTTCTAGTGAAATCGGAAAGGATTGCTTTGTTTCAGATATTATGTGTGAGTAATCTACAGTTAGAATCACAGTCTAAGACTGGTGGAAACTTAATCATTCAGGCCCTAACCAAGAACTTAAGAATTAATAAGGTAGCATCTAAGAATATAGATAATTTCAAGGTGGATGCTTTTTTGTAAAATTAGGGTGTTCAGGTCTGATAAATTCAGTATTTCCAGATATCAAGGAAGTCCTTTTGGTATCACTCTGAGGACTACAATCCTAATTGGTATAACAACAGATTTTTTTATTATTGTTATTTTAAACAATGAAATTAATCATCTTTATTTCAATATACTGAAAATTAAAATAGATTTTGTTCATAATCCAATCTGATGTTTAAAAAGTATCCCAGGCCCTTATAAGGAGGGGAAGGGAAGTAAAAATTAAAGATTAATTTAAAAAACCTACACATCTCTAATGAAAAATTAGAAGTTCTAGTTCTCAATAAGACTTTATTCCAAATAAATGGGATGATGGATCAATGAATGAGTACAATAATGACATGTCCCCAAACATTTATGGTTGTGAAAATACTCGGTAAATTTCATATTTTGGTTGAATCTTTTTATTACTAGCGTAAATCTAAAAGGATACTTTAAAAAAAGAGTTGAGCTGTTAAGTTCTAAACTAAAGCACGTAGGCACTTTGGAAAGGTAATTTGAAAGCGAGTTGAGCCATGACAAATAGGGACAGCTGGCCTAATTGAATCATTTGATCTAAGACAGCTCAACTTGGTTATCCTCACTGCAGCTCACATTGATATTAGTGAGTGAATCATTAGCCATGAAATCATGTCAACTTCCCCACTGCACCATTTTTGACATGACAGGGAGCATGGACTGCCTTTCATTAGAGCACCAGTGAGTTTTTAAGTCTACCCTGGGTCGGGAAGGATATTTTTGGAATGAAGGAAAACTTTTTGGCACAATAATAGAAAAGAGTCTGCTGTAACATACACCCAGGAGCCATTCAGAGGAAGATACTTTTGTTGTGGCTCAGGTTATCTGTTAGACCTAGCAGAAAGGTTGGGCATCCAAGCTTGTTGTGCTGACTGCACTCTTGGTGTTTTAGCCACATGATGCAACATAACTGGCACTTGGTGTACAAATACCCAGATCAAATTCCTGGTCTCTTGGTATTCTTTGAGGAGACTGAAAACTTGATTACATTTGGGATTGTGCTTATTGTCCATATTCTTCAGCATATGAAAAAATGAGTAGTGGATTAAAGGTCCACATCAAAAGCTGTCCCCCAAGTTCCCATATAACTAGCTAGACCGTTGTACATTCATTCTGAAGATTGGCCAAGTTATTTTTATTGTTTATATAATGAATAAATCTCAGATGATTAGGTTCATGTAAAATGCAATAAACCATCATTTTACACAATATATTGCATAAACCCAAACCAATGGGTGAATTTGCATAAACAAAATACAAAGTAACACACATTATGTCTTAGCATAATGAGTGGAATAAGATATTAGAATGGAATTCTAATCCTGTGCATTAAATTGCAGTTAGTTTTGGCTAAATAGAAGTTGTGGAACTTTCATTCTGAAAAATCCATAGATTTTGTTGGTTGTTATATACAAAAATAAGTAAAAGAATATTTTTGTTGTTTATGTAACCTGTTCAATAGGACCAAGAATCCTGAAATGTCTTCTTGCACAACTCTTAAAGGAAGCAACATACTGTTCTCTCTTATCTCCTGTGACTGCCACACTGACTTGTTTTAGCAATATGCAGAAATCTGTTGATTTAGCACTAAGTGTACTTTTGAAATCCCACTGGGAAATAAGAAGCTTGATTGACTTTTGGGAAGACATAAATATCCCAAAATGTCTCATCAAGTTGCACTTAAAGGTACAAAATGTAATAATGACTTGTTACAATTGCTGCCTGGTTGCACTTTGATTTAGTAGCTATTCTCAATTAGAAACGTTGCAAAAAAAAAGTATCTTTTTTAACGCTGATGAATTTGTACACCAGAATGTTTATCATACTCAGTACCTTATGTCACCTGAATCATTATAATTACAATTCCCTAGGTAATGCATGAACCCAGAGGATGTGATGAGCTGTTTATTAATTATCTGATTCTTGTTTATAAGTGATGTTTTTTTCTTTCTGCAAAGGAAAAATAGTGAACTTACCTTAATTATAGACATGATTTGGCAATACTTCCTGCACATCTGCATGATAGTCATTGCTGTTTGCATCAACCTGAAGTTACAATGGTCCCAGCTCAACAAACAATTAGGCACAGTAATCTTGTTATTTTATGCATATGTACTACTTGATGTTTGTCTAATAGCACATAAAAACCAAAGCCACTTATAGTGAGTCAGACATTCAAACTTCCTAGTTTAATGCCAATTGTTTTTTCTTCAGCTTTTAAGAGATCTTTCCTAGCTCTAGCTGGAAATAGAATCAATGTGGCACTTTTTTCATGCAAACAAAGGTATTTCTCTCAAGACAGAATAGAACCATAATCCTTATGATTCTGTAGTCAACATTTCTACATTACCCTTAAACTGAATTATTCTGGTAGATGTTCTATATAAGACTGGTTATTTAAAAATGCATGGTATTTTTGTCACATGTAGTCAATTAGAAACTATTGAATAGCTATTAGAATTTAAAACTATGAATGTATTCACATCTATCCAGTAACCATCAGAACAGTAATTCTAATAGCCGTTCAGTGATTTGAAATTCAGTCTATATATAAATGCAATGAAATGTATATCTTTAGATTATCTCTGAGATATGAAACACAAACATCTCTCAGGACATCAGAGGATTACTTATTTATAAGGAATTTACAAGACAGCTATGGAGTCTATCAGCCAATCTAGATGTAGAATTAATTACTGTTATCAAATCCATAGTACTCCCCAAAAAATCTGTGGTTACTCATTAATGCATGGGAACAGTTTCTGGGCAGAAAAGGAAGTGTTGATGGAAATGCAACAGAGTTTTGTTGGATATCCAACTAAAATAACCTGAATATTCTTAGCAATAAGAATGTAGCCTCCAAAAAAGGCAAGGAGCAGGACTTTTAGATTTCTGCAATTTAGCACTTTAGATTTACTTCAACATAAAGATTTGTGCCATGCAAGTGATGCAATTCCCTTTCTCAAAGTATAGATACACTGTGATTAACCTTAGCAAAATGATTTGTAATGCGTTGAACAAATTCAGGCTGGTGCCGCTCTTCTCAGCACTGACTGAAGATCTTCCAGCCTGAGAAGTTGTGACACACATTGCAGTATTTAGCACTGGCACAGCTGTGTAGCCTGGAAGACCTTGTGAGGACGCTTCAGGCTGGTGGCATTTCCTCTTCCTATAGAGACTCTTCTCAGCCTTTTCCATAACTTAACTCTCCTAAACAATCACAGACAGAACTGTGGAGCAGAGCAGTACAAGACAACAGGGTCACGCCATCTTACTCGTAGATGAAACAATCATAGAATGTAACCAGATGATCACTTTATACATAAAGGAATGGCAGTTATAAAGAGACAGACGAAGGGAGAGATGTGTCATAATGCTAAAAAAGAAACTATTAGATAGTTAAGCACAATATAGGAATGGATACAGCAGATCTTCAGGGAAGAAGATAACTTTATCTGACTAAATAAGCCTGCTAACAACCAGGACTAACTTAATCTTTGGACACAATAAGCAGACTGCCTCGACCCATAATTATTTTCATGTGTTTTAGTAAAACTGGGCAAGAAATTCAGAAAATGTGAATATAAAAATAATTAACTTATTTGTATCTTATAGGCATAGCAGAATTACTAGAATTTAGTAATTTTGACAGTTCATATATTTGCTGTTGACAATGTATCATTTCCTATTTCCTGTTAAATATGAAGAGTACATTTATAATCACACAAACTATGATTTTTAGACTATTACTTTTATGGCGAGAGGGGCCCTCAAAGACAAAAATACTAGGGCCCACAAAAGTCATAATGTGCCCTTGTTAACAGCCATCCCTAGAATTAATGGCCTTCAGATTTTTTTATCTTAAAATTAAAATAGTTGTCCAATATATATGAATTGTGCCAGATTATAGAAGACTGTGAGAGTGATATTTTGTTTGCTCATTTAATGTTCTAATGAAAATAGTATGAAAGTCTATTTCTCCAACTCCCATTAAAGAAAAAAAAAACCCTATCTATGGCACTTCAGTTCAAAGACTTGGTGTTTTATTAGATACTGAGATTAATTTTAATGTTTTTCAGATTACTTTGAGATTAATATGCCTTCAGGAACTCGTGTGATATTCTGGCAATATCTTTCCTTGTTATCATCTCGATCATTTTCTAGACAGCAAGAAAGAGAAAATGTATAGTTTAGATCTGTCATGATAAAGCAAGTAGAGGGAGATTTAATTACAGTAAATCATTACAACTCTTGTCCTTACAAACATGAAAATGTAAAAAAGAAACATAAATCTGATTATGATGAGAAAGTGTTAAGAAACCAAGTTTTGTTTTTGTTAGCTCTATTAAATTATCAATTTTTAATCCAGTCCAGGTAGCAAAACAATTTTCCATTTCACATGCATGACACTATATGCAATGTTATACAAAATACTGATAATTCAAAACTATTGCCTCATATCATACAATTTCATTGCTTTTTAAACTGTATGTCCATGTCCTAAAGTAAGGCTTTTTTCCCATGGTTTCAAGTGCTCTCCTTCCATATGTGAGCCAGCAAAAAACTAAACAGCTTGGATTTTGTTTCCTTCATTGCCAATTCCAATACTATTTGTTACAATTTGCAATCAAATAATAGTGTCATCATTTCTCATACAGAGACGGCTGGCTTCTCCCTCCTTCTTCACATCACCAATTAGTGGAAAAAACATCTGTCTATTACAGCATTACTACAGTTTTAGTCAACTAACAGAAGTCATGCTCTGTTTCCACCACACCTCTTCCAGGCTGTGGATCAGCTGTCTAGGTTAGGAGAAAAGGCAGATGATTGGTGGAGGAGGTTCTTCTCCAACTGGTCTCTGAACCAATCTCCAGCTCAGAATTCTGGATCAACCTGAACAAGTAACCATCCAAAGAACAGCTGAGAAGCTCAAGGAAAGGAATTGTGTTGGCTGGCTTTCTCTCTGCTATTTCATGGTGCAACCCTACCATTTCAGTCAACTGTTTCTTCAATCTGGCTTTGAACAAAGGTTTGGCACTCTGGCAGAGGAGAGCACTAGATCCATGGGCCTAAGAGCTGCCTGAACAAAAGTTGGTAGGCATGGCCAGAGATTGGGCTGTGAAATTGCATCACCATCATTATTGCTGGTCAGTTGCTATTAAAGCTGATCCAGATCACCAGCTCAAAAACCTAGTGTGGACAAGGAAAAGCACAGTCTGAAAGAATCAGGCTTTCCTGCTGCTCAGAGCAGAGTATCCATGGAACACAGTGCTCAAAAGAGAGGGGCAATTTCCATGCTACATTAAAGAGGCCAATAGGTCTTAGGCTGTTCCATGATTATACTATAATTTGTTGGCTTCTTAAATGACCAAATTAAATCACTAATTTTGCATCAAGTATAAATTGGAGACAATATGAATAGAATAAAGCAGCTATCTGAATATGTTTGTAACATGTTAGATGCAAGGAGGAAAAGATCCATTCCCACTGCTGCCTGCCTGTTTCAATATGGAAGAGGCCAGTAATGTCTAATATTAATAAAGTTAATATTTCTACACTTTTCCTCCTCCCTTCTCACCTTCTTAGATGTTATGGTCCAGGCTACTGCAAGTACAGGTTACTGTAAGTACAGCAGAGATGGGAAACCTCATAGTATTGATTGATAGGAAGAAAATTAATCATCCAGCCGAGCATTTTCTGTACCAAGAATTGCCGTCAAACTGCATGCAGCACCAAACTCCTTTCTGGCAGCCCCTAAATCAGTGGCCTGATTTCCAGAGACAGAATTTCAATTTCTTTAGATTATGTTGATTTTAATATCTTAGCTGGCCAATTGGTAAGAACAGAAATATTCTGCTTTTATCAGATTAATAAATCTTTCTGTACTAGATATCCAGTTTAACATTTCATTATTGTCAAATAAAATTTGTTTTTATTTATAATCTAAAAATAGAAAATATTTACCAAATGTACAACAATGAACAGTCTATTAACACTAGTCTGGTAGCTTAAACACATGGAATGTGACAGAACAGCTGTTAGGATTAACCTACTCATAAAGAAAAACTTTATGAGTCAGTTAGGGGTTTATGAATTAACACTGCTTTCATCAATGCTAGAATAAGCACATGGGTTTCTTAACCTGTTTCATTATTTGGTATATATTTAGATAATGTATCTATAGAAGGTAAATCATACAGTTGCAGTAGCCAATTCTGACTGCATCAAAATCTATTTAACACATATATGTTATGCTGACTAATTTTTGAAGCCAGAGACCATCATTCTCTGATTCCTGTTCCAACTATTACATAATATTGACCAATATAATGTAGCAGAAATTTATTTATCCTTATTACCTAATAAAATATTTAACTAATCACATTTCTGGATAAAAATGATTGCACATACCAAACTTGATACATGGCACACCACAAATTCCAATAGAAGAGAGGTAACCCAGGGTTGAAATATTGGGTTCATTATGCTCTCTGAGCTTATTTTCTTGCAGACATTTCATTATTTAACTATGTAACATTATCAATGTGCAAGGGAGAATGAGGTTTGCTGGCTGTTTAGATATGGTAATTTGCCCTGTTGGTTTTGGTGAGGGTGTGGCTTTATTCTTGATGATTCCTGATTTGAATACTCCTTTTTCCCTGATTGGTGTTGCTTCCTGAATGTTCTGAATGTTCACTGCTGGAGGGGATGTGTTCTAGACTGTTCATTTCCTTTCTAGCCTTTCAATTTGGTTTTTCAAATGATATGTAAATCTCGAAGTGTCAGTTGATCACCAAACTCTCAGGAATTCCTTAGCAGTTTTTGATTTGGCCTGTTCTAAAATGTCAACACCTTCCCAGTTGAAACTCAACTCAACATGTTGTAAGATTAAGTTGTTTTCATCATGTCTTCTGACAGCCAATTGATGTTCATGGATACAGTCTTTATTTTAGTTGTCTATCTTACATAGTGACTATTGTCGTCCATGTCTGTTATAGATGACCTGTTTTTTATTTCTTTGGTTACTAGACCTCTGGATTTGTTTAAGAAGTTTTGGAAGGACTTTATTGATTTATGTGCTACAACCAAGTTGAGTGGTTATAGCAGTCTATTGTTTATCTTAAGTCTTTTTGATGTACAGGAGCATTATGCTTTTATATGTTTCACTTGGGATTAGTTCTGTTGCAATCTGTTGTGCCATTAGATTTTTTTTAATGAACTTGTGTGAATATCTGTTATGTTGGAAGATGAATTCAGAGAGCACCAAGAATCCAACACTATAAAATCAAATATTGAATGATATATATGAAAATGTTTAGGATTTTTTTTTAATTATTGGTAGCAATAAAAAAAATCATTCAAGCAGTGAAGAAATGAAATTCGTATAGCTACAGCATTTTAATTATGACTACATAGTTAACTTTTATTAAATCAACTATGAACAAGAGTAAGTGCAAATTGTCTTCATTAACTAGTATAACAACTGTTGAATGCATCACGCACAAGCCATGTCCACTCCAGTTCCCCAAAAGCAAAAAACTGTCACAATACATCATGATATGTCACGTGACACGATCAAATTTGACACCCGTGCTATAGACCTCCCAGACATAACTTCAGTCATACATAGGAACTGAAGTGTATTATATGTGAAGGTAAAATGTAAAGGTAAAATGGGTTGGGGAAGACCTTTCTAGTTGATAAATGTGCAAGAATTATTATGTAATTCTAGATAGAATCCAATTTTTCCAAGCTAATTTCTCACTTCAGTTCCTGGCTCTTAATGTTTGGGACATCATGCTGTTGGAAACGATCATGTGATTGTGCATGATAGAACTTCATCATTTCTTGAGAACACGAGGTAGAGGAAGATTAGACTAATATTCTTAGGCCACAAACGTTAAGCTGAATCACTGGAAGATTTCAAGAAAAGATCTTGGCTTACCTCTTTTGCATATGAAGGTCATTCCAGGATACAATGACAATACAATTTCTACCTGAAGATTGCTTAGCTATCCAAGTGGTAGAAGTGGAAAGTGTTCTTTAAAAAAATGTTTTTAATTGAGCCATACTGCTGAATGTCATGTTCCAGACAAGCAGCATTTCCATGGGATAGTACAAAAGTAGATTGCATGCTGTTGCTAAGCAACAGCACATGCCAACTTAAATTGAATGGAGGCCAGTGGAATCAATAGAAACCAAGTGGCTTTAGAGAAAGAAGGCTCACACCCAGAATGCCAAGTTCATCTCTCGATAATGGTCATTTGGTAACACTGCCATATTGTACTTGCTGAGACTGGACTCTATACAAGACCATGCTTCTCTGTCAGATATTATAATCCTGCATTCAGTTGTACTGATTGATAATGGCAGTATGTTAATTATAGTATTTGTTCATGAATTGTGAATTCAGCAACACATTGCTGCACAAAATGTTCTACTCACTCCAGTAAGTGTCCACCCACTTATTTTCTTTCCCGCTTCAGTGTTACAAATGACTTGCCTCTCATGTGCATATTTTAAAAAAACATGAAAAGTGCCTTGCAAAATACTAAAATGATTCTACTATTGTAAAAGAAGGTTGTCTAAATACAAAATATATGAAAAATCTATGAAATACATTTTTTTCCAAAATGTTTAATAATAAAAATGGTTTTAAATGCAACAACAAAAAGAACAGTAGGACTCTCTTTCAACAACATAAAGCTAATCAAGAACATACCACATCAAATGTCCTTACTGGTAGTTTTGGCAGCAATTTATCACACTAACCACATCAAAAATTGCTGTTTTGAAATGTCATGCCCCCCTTTACTTTCCTCCATCTAGGGTGCCTGGTATCTCCATGACATTACTGCCCTCCTCCATATTCACCAGGCAGGCAACAGTGAGCATGACTGAGATACTACAGTCAATCAATATTGGGCAGGTGTGTTTAATTTCACCAAGCCTTGACAATGAGTTCTGTAATGGGGATGCTTAATTTTTCAGCTGCTCTTTCCTTCCAAATCTTGTTCTTGAAGGACTCACAATGGAAACTTTGATCTTTCAACGTGGCTGAACTGGATAAAGTTAGCTTAATTCCATACAAGATTGATCTAGTTGGGATGTTACTACGACATGCTAGCCCCTGTTCTCTTGATCTGAAAACAGGCCCTATGTGAAGAAGGGATATAGTATAATTGTATGCCCTATATGTTATAATAACTCTTATCTAGTCTCTTGAGAAACAATTATAACAAGTAATTAGCAACTGAAGAAAAGCAGCAATCAGCAGTTCTAGATAAGAATTGTGCTTAACCGTTCTTCAACCAAAGTAGTCATGTAGCACCAACAATAGAAACCTGATCAGGACAATTTAGAGACAATTGGTCTATACCTTTCCCAATAACAGTTGCATATTGAAAATTAAATATATTCAGCTTGATTATAAAATGCAATAGTAGTCATAATTGTTTATTATTCAATATATTTCCTCCACTGCAATCAAAATTACACTTGGCAGCTTACAAGGATATAAATAAAACAATTTAAAATGTCCAGGTTTACATGTAACCTAAACTGATAAATAACAATTATTAAAACCACAATTGAACTAAAATCAACAAAAATAAATCAATAAAAAGAGGAAAGAAAAGATAGCATCAAATATAAACTCTGATGCTATCCACCCTGAACTCTGAAGAATTCCATCTTCAACAATTTCCAAAAGAACAGCCAGGAAAAGGCTACCTTCATATTTTCTAGGAGCCTGTTCTACAGCATTGTGCTGCCACAAACAACATCTTGTTTCAGCCCCACAAACCTCTCAAAAATATACAACATGCTCAGTTTTTTTCTTATTGTTCCAACAGATGGCACTGATATTGATTGGAATGGGTGACCCTGCAGGGTATCCATGTACCAAACATAAAAGGCTTTATAAGTCAAAACAAGCACTGAAAATTGTACCCAGGTAGAAACCAATGAGCAATCAATCTATAAACCTAAGTTTATATGCTCCCAGGACTACAAGCCAGGAAGCACATTCATTTTAAATCAATTGAAGTTTCTGAGCAGAGGGCTTTATAGTAGTCTAACTGGATGGTAATCTATCCCTTAATAGTTTATGCATGATTAAAATATTCTACAGCTAATCCTCGACATATGTCCACAATTGAGCCCAAAATTTCTGTTGCTAAGTGAGACATGTGTTAAGTGAGTTTTGCCCCATTTTATGACTTTTCTTGCCACAGTTGTTAAGTAAATTCCTGTAGCTGTTAAGTTAGTAACACAGTTGTTAAGTGAATATGGCTTCCCCATTGACTTTGCTTGTAAGAAGGTTGTAAAAGGTGATTACATGTCCCAGGGACACTGCAACTGTCATAAATGCGAGTCTGTGAATTTTGATCACATGATCATGGGAATGCTACAGCAGTCATAAGTGTGAAAAACAGTCATCAGTCGCTTTTTCAGTGCTGTTGTAACGGTTCACTAAGTGAACTGTTGTAAATCGAGGACTAACTGTATTTTTTATGCAATGCAGTGTAACATTGTGAAGAGGTGAATAAAAGCAGTATAACAACAAGATGTCAGGAGCCATTCTACTGTCAGTAGTATGTGTTGGAATAGATCCTAAATTAATATCTACAACCTGCATTTTTGAACATTTGTGTTCCAAAAGACATTCTGACTGAAATGTCAGTGAGGTCACTTTTAGTGTAATATGCTGGACTTAAGGCCTTGTCTATCTTGGTTGTGGCTGTTGTGGAAGAAAGTGTTCAGATTGCTAATTTGGATAACTTAGATTCAGTTGGCCAAAAAAGAATATGATTAATTAGACAATTATTCAACAGAATGTTTTTCTTGTTGATAATTGAAGAGAAAAAAAATCAGTTCTGAAGGAATATCACAAATGTAAATACCGGCATTAGACAAAGATCTAGAAGCCAGCCCTGGTGGCTTAGATGAATGGAAACATTTATGGTGAAGAAGGGAACTTAGCCCAGCACAGAGGGCTTGAAATATAATTCTGACCAGAGAACCTCAGCAGGTATCCTCAGAATGAATAATCCTACAAATCAAAAGCAGCAGGAGTAGTTGGGGAAAGGAAAATATTCCTGCTCTTGCTGGCTGAGAGGATATTGAAGAAAAATTGATCATAGTGAAAAGTCATTGAGAGGTTATTAATTGTTCGCCCTCTCTAATACCAGATTCACACATCAGGCTAAGCCCAAACAAAATAAATCACCGGTATACTAGGATTTGGCATATGCTAATAAAGTTATACACTTTATATCATCTATGATTTATTATTCTGTGTTATGAAATGGACCATCATTATTAGGTCTGTAAACCTTGTTTAAAATAAAACATGGCTTAGTTTCATGAATTCAATGTGAACATTAAGAGCGATAACATGCACACATGCATACCTACACACACATCCATCATACTATTCTCTTTCAAGAGAAGCGACATTGTGCAGAGCCCAGAAAAGGAGAAATTAATACAAAAGCAAAAAAGAAAGGCTTCTTCTGGCTTCTTCTAGCACCAATTATTCATCTCTTTTCCATACCATTTCTTTATAAGGGACTACATGTCATAATTTGGATGAAGAATGCAACCTTCAGAGATATTTAAGACTCACTTTTGCTGCATTATATTCCCAGCACAAAGGTAAGTTTCTTTGTTACCTTTGGCTGCTCATTCTCTTGATTAATTTAAATAATTAATTCAGATTTATATTTCATCTTTCCTCCAAGGGTTGCTTGTAGGATCTCTCTTATTTTATCACAACAAATCTGTGAGGTGGGTTGGGCAACAGGGCATGTTGATCCATATTTACCCAATGAATTTCTGTGGCTGAGAGTAGGTTTTCTTCACTTCCACTCCAAATCACTATATTATAGTGGCTCCTTAAATGCTTTAAATTGTCCCTAAGGTCTGTAGCAATGCTGTTTCCAGATTTTTAAAATAATAATTCAAAGTGATTAGGGCACTACAAACAACAGTGCTTACTTTGAAATACCAACTTTTTTATTCAAAATATGGAAAAGTCTGTGATGCTATTATCACCAGATCTTGGCTACTTTTATTGTCACTTGAAAAGTTCATTAAAATATATTCGACATGTTGCCTTCATTTCATACAAAACAGCTGACAACATGATTGCTGCACTTTCATTCCATGCCTCAGAAGCTAATCACATCTATATACTGAAGGTATTTCTGCAATTTCTGTCTGATCAACCCATTCATAAAACTAATCCCAAATCAGGTTTAAGGAATATGACTTTTGTTATGTAGTTGGAAACCACAAGGAAGCACGAGCAACTTTGGAAATACATAACTGAGGTGAGGAAAAACTCTCTTTTTCTCTTTGCCACAATCATGATAAAAAGCTGTCACGTTTTCACATAAAATTTCTCAGGCCACCAAGGAAGGGGGAAAATAGTCTAAGAGCTGTTCATACACCATATCATCAAGACAGTTGTTTAGCTGATCACAAAACCTTGTCTGCACACTTCTCATCCAAGGTGGGCTGCTGCCTTAGAAACATTGGAGAAAATACTCCATCCTCAGTGCTAATTATGATTCAGTTGAGTGAGGATAATGCCATCTTGTCCTTCACCTTAGGCCTTGTGTTGGCCCTAATTGTAAATAATGCTTTGTAAAGAAATGTTGATATTGTTTTTCCTTTTGAAATTAAGTATGTGGTACTAAAGAGGTTTTCAATATAGGTATAAAAAAGAAACACGGTGTAGTAGAGAAGAATTTTTGTATTTATTTTTCAAATTTATTATCAAATAATAATTCAAATGTATTATATATTTAAATAATAAATACATTCCATTTCTCCTCCTATCTTCTTTTACATTCTTTTTCATACTCCTTTTCTGAAAAACAAAGGCATTTTTCCCATGCTGTGCCAAATAGGGTAGTAATACTAAATTAAATGACTAAGAAGATATTTGGTGCTAAAAGCTCTATGACAGAAATAATGACACGAACTGCCATGTTGTTTTACTCCCCACAATCCTGTACTTTACAAAATGTACAGTTAAGTAAGGCATTCACTGAAATGGTAATGAAGTGCAGCCAAAATAGAGATAATTATTTTAATTAATGGTAATGATTTTAACGGTTGAACATTTAAACTAATTAATTATGATTGATTGCTTATTCTTAATCAAGAATATGATTCAAAATTCTAATTGAAAAACTAAGAGTGGTGAGTACTAAACTGATTGTGATATATTCCTGTTCAGAGAATTGATATTTCTTTGGATTTAATATATTTTAAAATAAAATTTCTTGATATTGCTAGACAGCATATATAAGTACTTTCATTTTTATTTATTGGACATTAATAAGTGTTGGAACTCCATAATTTGCAGCAAGATTATTTAACCTTGCTTCACCCCTTGCTAACTTTATTCTGAAGGAGATTGTGAAATGGCCAAGATTGGGAAAAGCTATCATAGGACATCTTAACAACACCACAAGAACATTTTCTTCAGGGAACCTATATCCATAAAATAAAGTTATGTGTGCACACGCACATGCCCAGAGAGTATATTAATTATGATACAATCCATTTTGGTATGAATCACTACAAAGAGCGATCAAAATATTTGCACAAAAAAGTCACAACTTGCTTAGCAATAACTTAGAAAACAAAACAGTGAAGATGAATAAAGAATGCAATATTTATTTAAGATTATATTTCTTAAAACTTAGTCAGAGCTTCTGGGTAAATATGGGATAGGTGAGGTGTGAATTTTTGAACCCAGTATGTTTGTATGCATGTATGTATGTATGTTTGTGTGGGGGGGTAGGTAGGTAGGTAGGTAGGTAGGTAGATAGATAGATAGATAGATAGATAGATAGATAGATAGATAGATAGATAGATAGATAGATAGATAGATAGATAGATAGATAGATAGATAGATAGATAGATAGATAGATAGATAGATAGATAGATAGATATAAATGATGTAGACATATAAATGATATAGATACAGAT
Source organism: Protobothrops mucrosquamatus (assembly GCF_001527695.2). Classification (NCBI taxonomy): domain Eukaryota; kingdom Metazoa; phylum Chordata; class Lepidosauria; order Squamata; family Viperidae; genus Protobothrops; species Protobothrops mucrosquamatus. The sequence goes on along the minus strand of NW_015386906.1, from coordinate 237,608 downwards.
ACAGATTTACACAGCATTCAGAAAGTTTTCAGACTCTCTTCACTTTTGTCAATTTTGTTATGCTGTGGCCTGATTCTACAGTTTTTAAGTTCATTTAATAAATTTACAGACATTTCTAAAATTCTGTTTTCACTTTGTCATTATGTGGTACTGTGTGTAGATTAATGAGAAAAAAATGAATTTCAACAACTGTAGAATTAGACTGCAGCATAATAAAATTGACAAAAGTGAAGAGGGTCTGAATACTTTGTGAATGCACTGTAGGTATAGATACAGGTAGTCCTTGACTTATGACCATGATTGAGGCCAACATTTCTGTCTCTAAGGGAAACATTTGTTAAGTGAATTTTATCTCATTTTACAAGCTTTCTTACCACAGTTGTTAAGTGTATCACTGCAGTTGGTAAGTTAGTGACACATTTGCTAAGTGAATCTGGCTTCCCCATTGATTTTGCTTGTCAGAAGGTCATAAAAGGGGCTTACATGACCCTGGGACACTGCAACTGTCATAACTATGAGTCAGTTGCCAAGTGTCTGAATTTTGATCATGTGACTGTGGGGATGCTACAAGTGTGAAAACTGGTCATAAGTCACTTTTTTCAGGGCTGTTGTAACTTTGAACTGTTGTAAGTTGAGGGCTACTTGTATAAACAGAGACAGAGACAGAGGTAGAGATAGATAAATATGTTAAAGATATAGATATGTGTGAATTGTGTTTGTACTTCACTGCAGTCAAAAAGACATTTGGGAGTTCATATATATCAACAAAAATATAATATTCACAGTAAATATATGTATACATTTAATATTCCCATTATAAACCTATTAGTGCAGTGACTTTCTGGAGGACAACAGATTTTCATCATGAATATTTACTATACGAGCAAAACTCAGCTCCTGTCACTTTTGCATCCAAATTAAGTATCAGTTCACTTGTGAAAGCATCAGACAAATAAACAAACTTCCGAAAGTTTGTCATTGTAGCAGCTACATCACCAAAAACATTTAAACCCATGTGTTTTTAGTCCTGATTTTATAGCCAGGAAGATTAGATGAACAGGATACTACTTCCTTATTAAGCTGCAATATTTAAGAGCAATCAAATATCAGTGATGTAACCATCAGTTAATGTATAAAGAACTGGTATTCTTATCTGACTCCTTAAAAAATATTGAGTGTTTGAATATCTTCCAACTACCCTAAGAACGAGTAGAATAGAATGTTAGGGTAAAACTAATCCCTGTTAACAGAAAAACTTCCCCCAATTATTACAGTAAAAAGATGAATTTTTAAAAATAATAATAAAAAGAGCACAAAATAGAAAGTATAAATATTAGGATTATATTGTGAATATGGATCTTTTTGAAAACCAGGGCTGCTGCTTAACTAAATCCAGCCTATGAACTCTCTAATTAGAACTGATGTGCTTATTTAGTTTCCAATTCATCACAGGTGGGCCCACGTTAATGTGACGACAAAAGTAAATTACCAGTATTTGGCAATCTCATTTAATGTCATTCACATCATTAGTTCAAACTTCAAAATGCATTTTTTTTTAAATCGTTCTTAGGTAATGCAACAGCTCCTAGCTAGCAGACACTCTCATTGTTCACAGTGGCAAAATACCTTTCTATACAGTGCTATATAAAGCAATTGCCACAAGAATAATTGACTAACACCCCTTATATCATGTTGCCAGTTAAATGTGTCCTTAGGCAAACTGTTGTTGGAGAGACTAACACCCACTTTCCTCTGAGTAAGATCATTTGGGAGTGGCTGTTTAGATTGGCCTACCTTGTCCCTACTCCTTGAAGGAATATCTCATAAAAATTTCAGATCATTTAATTATAACCATCTTTTGCAATTACACTTCAGAGAGTTTCCTCCTGCCACTTTTCATTTGCCTCCAAACCCCCTTGTGGGATTTATTGAGCTTTCTTCAGAATCTGGAAGAATCTTGGTGCTTTGCTGATAATTTTACTAACATTATAGCCACACATTAAATCAAGAAATATCATGTAAAACTAAGAGTGTGTGAGGTGTGTATGTATGCAAATGCATATGTGTATGTTTCACATACACACACACATACACAAATGAGAAAAATTAAGATTTATAAAAATGGTATAACTGAGCATAACTAGCACCAGCTGTCTTGTAAGGCATTTGTTTAAGTTGGGGTTGGCATAGAAGTAATGTTCACAAAATTAAATTAAGGATTATACAAAACTGCACTTTTGCTGAAAGCTAATCTGATACAAAGGTTAATTTGAAACCTACAGTACATCTTGTTCCACTTGTAGACTGTAAAGGTCCAGGCAGGATTACATGTACTATATATACATATACCATGTTTCCCCGAAAATAAGACCCAGTCTTATATATTTTTTGCTCCAAAAAGACCCATTAGGGCTTATTTTCAGGGAATGTCTCATTTTGGAGGGTGGAGGTGCCCCACCTGCCCCGCAGACTGGGTGGTGCACACCTGACCTGCACGGCTTTGGAGACTGTCTGGCAGGCAGAGGGAGGCAGCAGCCAGGGTCCGGTGGGCCAGTGCCACCGTAGCAAGGTGAGGTGAGGCAGGTGGAGGGGGTGGAGCTGCCCCACACACCCCAGACCCGCACACATCAGGGCTCGCACAGCCAGGCCATGCCCCACTCAGCAACCTCCTATAGCCCATACTATAGCCATATAGAAACACCTTTCAGAGATTTTTCCTTACCTAAACAGAGAAACAGAATGACCACTGACAGACTGCTATTGTTTTGGTTTCAGAATTAAGGAAGAAAATATTTTATTAAAGAAGAAATATGTGTAGTAAGGCAAATATAGATGCTTTTCATTTAACATAGGATGCCTTCTGAGCATAAGTCTTGGAATCACGATGAAGTCATGTTTGAAAACACCAATGTTTATCTTTGCTAAAATGAGATTCTTCTATGATCATCAATATTCCATTGCAAAGACTTGGAAGATCCAAGTTCTCTATCAAAATGATGGAAGAGTCTACATTCAGTTCCAGTTTATGTTGTGGCAATTGAATTCAGGAATTATGTTGGAAAATGAGAAGCTTTAGCTTCCTTATTGACAGCATTGAAGACACAATGTTCTTCTATCATTCCAGGAAAGCATCTAATACATGTGAAATTGATTTTTCTTGTAATTTCATTGAGATGAACCAAGATATAAGGACATGTTAAAACAAATTTGCAGTATTCAAGGTCTTTTCAACATTACAAAGAGCATTTTCATTCAGTTTGATGGATATCTTGAAGCTTGAATATGTGTCCTGCCACTGGTATCAATGTTACTGCCATTGGAGATGATGTGGTTTTTCCAGGGAATAGGAATGCACAACAGTGAGGACAGACTTTGGTCATGGCACTAAGATCAGCAAAAATACAAAATTGTGCAAGTCGTGAATTTTGCTGTGCTCTTTTTTTTTGTTGAGGTGTTGTCATGTTGAGGAATTCTCACTGCTATTAGTCTTAATTACATATTATCAAGTTGATCTTCTCTCTCCTCCCTCTTTTTTTGTCTCCTCATGCTGTTTTTTTCCTTGTAAATCTGGAGATGTTTAGCCCTTCATTCCTTTGTTTCTTCATTTTTCCTCCTGCTTGCCACATTCTGATGATGTTTGGTGTCATCTCTTGACCATGACATCCCCATTCTCTTTCCATGTAATATAATTTATTTTAATGTATTGTTTACCACAATGTTGTACATTGCCATTCTTACCTCAGAACGGTTTAGAATCCCTGCCAGCTCGTCCACTGTAGGAAGCTATCAGAGACAGAATAAAAATAGGATCACATGATCTCCAGAGGGCTAGGACAGGATTTGTCTACCTGGTGGCTGAAGGAGGAGCTGGTTTGCACTCAGGTTCAAAGTAGGAAGCATGGCTAATGACTGACTGACTGACAGCAAGGAGATCCAGTTTCTACCCTATCTGCAGTCAAAGCAGCTTGCTTGGTAACTTTTAGTCTAACCTACCTCAAAGGGCTGCTTTAAAGAAATATAAGAGAAAGGAACTCTATGGGATATAGATACATGTATATGTTTGTGTGCCAGAGAAAGGGCAGATAAAGCAATAAATATATTCATGCCTTTCTTCATGTGCCTTAAAGTTGTTACTTCTTTATGGAACACATGATGAGTCAATTCCTTACCGTTGGGGGGGGAGGGAGTAGGGATTGTGAGGCTGGGAAACTGATAAATGTTGAAAATTAAGATCATGTGACCATAATAGTAGCAGCCAGTAGCAGCAGCCAGTAGCACTGAAGCAACCACAATCTCTCCAGATTTCACTCCCTCACAAGTCAGGGGTCCCAGATTTTGGACACATTCTGTAAATTAGCCTATTTGAGGATTGTTGCCCCATGATGCACCATTTTCCATGTAAAGGTCATGGTAATGAGATATTTAGTGCTATTTAGTAAAACAACAAGAATAGAAATGGATATAATGGCCAGCATGTGTTATTTTTATCCTACAGAGTATTAATAGGTCTTAAACATGCCCTATTTTGTTCTGTCCAGAGTTGGATGCATTTAATAGACTCATAGGCACCCTTGGGCAATTCTGCATTTTTTATCACTGTACTTAGGCCTGTATCTCTGAACATCCTTGCCAGGGGACAGGAAATATGTTTTCAATGACAACAAACACAATGAATTGGACAACCACACAAGCAGAAGGTGGAAGAAAAATTCCCACTACTACTAGCATTGACAGGCCACTGATTAGGGATTAAGTTTTCTCCAATACTGTCTCCACCCAACCACAGAATGTCGTTTTGAAGAATCATTTGCAGTAAATGAACGGAGAGGACCGATGAGGCCAGGAAATTGGTAGAAAATAATGGGGAGAAAGTGGGTAATCTGATGAGGATAATAACCTCTTCAAACCAGTGTCCTATTGCATTAGGTTTCCCATGAAATTATTTAAAACAGCAGGGAATCAAACATCCCTAGAGCATTAACCTCTAGCTTGTGCTTATTGAAGGGAATCAGGAGGATATTTATGAGCTTGTGCATCAAGAGAATCTGATGTCCCAGCCTATGTCAGATAGAGTCATGGGATTCTGGGATATTATCTCCCATTGATTGAGAACAGAATTCCAGTTGCTCCTTAACATAGCAGAGTCAAAAGCTCATCTCTCAGTTCAGTGCTTTAGGCAGGCTGCCAGCTATTCCTCACTGCTTTGTTCTTTTTCCTGCTTGCTCATCTAAGGTTTTTCTTGCATGCTATCACATTCTGATAAAGGAGTGATTTAAATCCATGCAGATCATAATGTCTCTGGTGTACCAGGACTATACTGCAAGTTGGACAGTGGGCTATGGCATTTTTGTATGCAATTAAAACAAGATTGGTTCTGTAAAAATGTATTAAATATATATAAACAATGACAACAACAGCCTAGAAGTGACTTTTATTTTTACCCCACACTTTGCTTCTTCTTCATATTTCAAGAACATTATCTTCAGAAGACCTCATCATGATATTCAGAAAGCCTCGGATGATATTTTGCTATTCGAGGCAGAAAAAAAGGACATAAAAATCCAACATGATGGTGTTTTTTCTGCCACTATAATATTCTGTTTTACAGAGGTCTTTCTCAGATTGGTAGAAAAAACAAACTATACAGAATTAATTGCAGTAATTGAAAAATAAGATGTCAAGGATGTGAATTACTGCTGTGGGGTACCATACCTCCTCTTTCCCAACAAAAATAGTTGGAACTGTCCACTCGGGAACAACCAAAATCAGAGTCTCTCTAACCCTCATAAGTGAACAGTGGTATTGAATACTGCCAGGAGAAAGCAGGACAAGGCAGTCTGCACTAAATTCTGCCATAGATCTTCCACAAAATAAACCAGCGGAGTTTCAGTCCCACAGCAAGGCCATAACCCATACTGGAGGGAAACTAGACAAGCATTTCACTTGCACATGAGCCAAAAGAAAATAAAGAGACAGACTTCCCAACCAGACAATCAGCAGCTTCAAATATTAAGGAAGATTTCAGCATAGAACAGTTATGCAGTAATTCACTTCTGTTCTTGTTCTATGAAAAGCATGCATTCCCCAAATGTCCTGATTAAACTTTTAGCAACCAATCTTGTTGTTGTTGTTGTTGTTTTAAGTATGTATAAAAGCTATCAAGGGAAGAACTCAAGTGCATTAGATAAAGTAGAGATAATCATTTTTATTTATTTATTTATTTATTTATTTTATTTAATTTATATGCCGCCCTTCTCCCGACAGGGACTCAGGGCGGCGCACAACATTTTAAAATGGCCTAAACACCTTGCATTCTTTTTATGGTTGAAAGAACTGCCCTTTAGTACCAGGTTTAAAGATTTTGATATTTACTGATAAGATGCTAAACAATCTTGAATTGGGATATCTGACAGATTGCTTTCTGGCTGCCTGAAGGCTATGATCAACATTAGAGGCCGTCCAGATTGTGGCAGATGTGGGCATTCACTAGGTGTCAACACAGAAAAGGCCCTTTTCTGTTTTGGCACTCTCTACCTGAAAAACCATCTGTGTGACATAAAACATGCCTGCAGCCTAAGAACATTTTTTTTTAACCTGCAGTTTTGCATTTAAGAATATAAAGTTGTTTTACTTATTGGCTTAATTTACTCTGTGTATTTTATCCTGATACAGTAATTTGTTACAAGCAATGTCTTTTTATATATAAATGGAGTGCCCAGTGTAAAAGAAAAAAAGATACATTATTTAAATAACTGAACTGTGAATATAAAATTTGTTCTTTCAAGGGCATTCTAGTCAATTTTGCCTCATAAAAGGCTTTATTTTTGCATATTACTAGTAAGAGCATTTGAAAGGAAGAGAGCCAGGGTGGACCTTCCCTAACCTTTCATAATAGATTTGTGCTTTAATCTGGCAAGATTAATGTCTGGTGCAAGGAACCAAGAAAAACACAAGGGGTTGCTTCAGAGTAATTTCTTTATTGTTGCTCACCTATAGACAGGCATCTTGCCAGACTAAAGAAAAACTCTGCATAATTATTAGATATATCTTGTGAAAGGATAGGGAGGGTCCACTCTGACTCTCTTCCTGCATACCGAACATTCCACACCAAGTTGTCACTTTGCTCCTTGGGAAAGACCCCCTTCTTCCTGTGACTTTGTACCACCTGGCCTAGGCAAAGAAGGCATGATCCTTCAAGGATCACAGGTGATGTGATCTATCTCTGCACTCAAAGGGAAATACTGGAAAGTATACCTTTCAACATACAAAATGTTAAATAAGTAGTAATCCACTGTGATCCACCTCTTCACTTTAGGGTGGAGCTTCTGAGCATACAATACATATGTGCAGACTAATGCCTGAAGCACAACAAAGTAAGTACTGCATGCTCTGGGAATGGCCTAGTATTTACAGCTTTTTTTATAATATTGAGTATTTTCACAGAGAATTCAGTTGTTAAACTGAATATTAAATTGATAATGCCTGGATCTTCTTAGTTGTTGGAATCTTTTTACTATATTTTGTTAAAGCTTTTTCTAATGCTACATTGGTTTGGGTTCAGATCAATCATGCCCTCACTGACATCAGTTTCTCCTACTGATTACTGCAGTGGTACTTTAAAATGGGCCTGTCTGAATCAAAACCATTGTCATAATTTCTGCTATTCTTCATATATGTTCTGATTAATTTATTCCAGCTTCATAAAAGGGCAAGAGACACTGGAATATATCAATTTGCAATGGTCAATTGAATTTTATTATGGATGGGCTAAGATAGGTCTATATTTAAAAACGTATATATAAAAAACCCTATAAAATCACAGTGCTGTTGAAATGTAAATATAGGAAAGGAAGTGGGGAAGGAAAAAACATCATAATTTAGAACACAGAAATCAGAAAAATTGCATTTGACTTTCTTTTCACAGCCATCAAATGTAAGAGGCAATTTGAAAGTTCATGGTAACAAAATGAAAAAGAAATTGCCAAACAGTTCTCTTGGGATAGAAAAAGATGCAATAATTCAAACAGTTCTCTTGGGATAGAAAAAGATGCAATAATTGAAAAAATAAAAGAAGAAAAATTATACATTTTTGTCTGAACAGCTCTTAGCCTTTTACTCTGCATCAATAGACTCCTCTATCATATATTAAGAACTATTATTTAAAAATCATTTAGGTGCATCAATAAAAAAGAGATGTGATCAGTATCTTACAGATAAAAGCCCATTTATTCTACATGTTTACACTTAAAATGTTCAATAAATGCAACCAAATGAAAGCAAACCAAATGAATAGGTGATACTCAACAGGAGTTTCCAAAGCAAAATGTACATTTTGCTGGTAGTGGTTTTCTCCATTTGCAAAACTCATAACTCATCTTTTAGAACCCATTCATCCATCCTATCTTTTCTTGTTTCATCTCTAAATATCTTAAGTATCCCATCTGCCCTGTATTCAAACATAACTGTTAAATTTTTCAGTTTCCAGTTCTGCCACTGAAGATCATACAACTCATAAATAGCTTGATTCTTAGGCTACTTCAGCTACTCTCATTCACATGACTTAATAGCAACCAGCAATGTACTCCAGGGGGATTGGGAAGGCTGTTCAAAGCAAGCAAGTTGGCAGATGTGTTGTGATGCAAATCTTGTCTGTCACCCTATCTTAACAGCCCCCTGCAAATGCCATTAATAGTAGCCATTGATTAATTGTCCATCTCGGCTCCAAGGAGCCTTTACTATATTATAAATGAAGCTAATATAACAACTTTTTTGGTTAACAGGCCAGGCAAAATGTTGACATTTTCTACTATGTGTTCCTCATTATCAGTAATTCAATGGAAAAACATGTACTTTATGTGTGCCAAGTACATTTCCAAATCAAAATCAAATTTGCAATACACAGCATTCTCTATGCACCCATAGACAATACAAAATACTTATATAATATAACACTATAATGATCTGCCTCTGAAACTGCAATCCCTGTGCAGCTGAGTGATAATCTTACTAATTTTCTTTGTGGGGAAATAGCCTTTTGAGGTACCAGCAGTGTTAAGAATCTCCAGTAGGTCCTATATATCATATCAATCGCTCAGAAGTAGCTTTAGATCTTTAGGTTGACACATATTTACTTTTGTACCACATCAACTTCTTGGATCTCCCCTGTGCCATTTTCCTTTACCTTCTCTTTGATGCTAAGAATATCGTCTTCGATCCCTCTCTTCTTTGCCCACTTATTGCTCTTACTTTCAACAATCTCACAAGAATGTTTTCAACAGACAGAAAATGCTTTTTTAAAAAAAATATCTGCCTTTTTAAGAGAGAGAAACAAGGATTCTGTTAAATTCTTCACTTTTCAAGCACTTGAGTAAGATCTCAGCAAAATCAACCTGTACAACTTTCTTCACAACTAATTCCTGTTGAATTACCGGTAGTTTATTTTAAGAGTTCACATTGAATGTATCTGGGAAACCTGTTGCCTCGCTGAAGATTTTGTGTTCAAGTTCATCTAGAAATACCTTGTTTGACTGGTTGTGAACAGGTTATACGATGTTGCAATGCTTCCAGAAATACCCATTCTTTCCAAGCACATTGAAGCTTTTCCTTTACTCTCTCCCAATATTCATGCTAAAATTAAGAAAAGGCTTAAAGGATATATTTGCCATAGGCACTGTGCCAGGGACTATATTCAAAAAAGTAAATGAGACACCCCCCCCCAAAAAAAGCGAATGAATAAACTCTAAAGCATACATATACATTTAATTTTATATGAATTAAATGAAATCATATTATATTAACAAGGATCAATGTGATTTTGTCATATCATTTGCAGGGTTTTTTTCCTCTTTTCATCACATTAACAATTACAATTTGTAACCAATATTTTTGGAGCTCTATGGGCTGGAGTGAAAGTGCTAGGGCCAGATGCACCTTCACCACTTAGAAAAAGAGTAAAATGTGTTTATGGGTTAATAAATTGCTTGTTATTAAGTAATATGCACACTGTCAATATTGTGAGTCACTAATGACCTGAGTCATCATGCAAAACAGAATACAAAGACAGGATGATTTATAGGACAGTTCAATAGAGCCAAATCTATAAGTGGTAAGTCCCTAAATAGTAGTTCCTAACTGAGGTTTTAAGAAGAATTAGATCAGATGTCTCCAACTTTGGAGGGTACAATTCTGAAAACACTGTAGACTAAATGGTTACTGGGGCAAAGTCTGCCCATTTACACAAAAGGACAGCCATGGACAACATGATATATCACAAAACATGATTTTAACAGATAGCTACAGAGCACCCTCCCCTCCCCTCCCAGGGTCTAAATTCACCCCAAGTCACACTTCATCTCCATACCATTAAAAGTTCAGTCCCAGGGTTATGACAGGATGATATACCATAAATATTATCACTGTGCATAGACAGAAAAGATATAGATGTGGCGTATGAATGAATCAAAGTCAACATCAATAATAGGCGCTATAGCATAAATACACCCCATTTCAAGCTTTAGGAAGGGTTGCATTTTCAAATTTGTGTTAGTGTGTGTGTGTGTGTGTGTGTGTGTGTGTGCGCGCATGAGCACGCATGTATGTGTTTGTGTGTGTATACTATGCATTTGTGCATGATGATTGTGCATTTGTAAAATACAAAATAAAATATAAATATAATGAATATATCTGATAAATAATGATGATAGTGTCCATATTTCTTTGTTTAATTCTGAGTTTCTTGCAAAACCTTCTTGAAGTTTGGCTGTAATGGATCATTACGTCCATAATGTGCTCAGTGTTGGGAGTGAATTTAGAACAGTTTTTAGGTTGCATACTGTTTTCTTCCAGATAATTTACTGGATTAAAATTAGCAGTGTGAAAAGCTGTAGAGAAATCTAAATGTCTGCCAAATCAAAGAAATAATCACATTTTATGAATATTTAATATCATAGTCATGGCAAATAAGGCAAGTAATTAGTACTTACCATATATTTGCAAAGTATTATTTTATGTAAATGCTACATTCTACTAGTTTGATATAAATTATTCATTGTATTTCCCAACACTGACACAAACCAGTAAACACTTAAATCTATGTGTTATTCTTTTCTTGTCTTTGATGATATTGTGTAGACTGAATTTTGGAGAGAAGATTATTGGGGTTTTTTTTCCAAAGAGGATAGAAACAAGAAGGTCATTTAAAGTCACCTACTGTATTGTACATCACTGTAAAAAAGAAAGTTAAGATGCTAATGTACAAGACACATATTCTTTCATGTGTACTGATGAAGAGCTATTAGCTATGCCTCAACCTCTAAAGACAGCTCTGGAATTATTTGTAATGGCACCTGGGAAGGGTTGCTTATAAAAAGAATTCCTCTTAAAAGATCTGGAATCATGTTTCAGAAATACCACTTCACAGACACTTCCAAATACTGACAATAAATAAATGATAATGAGACCAACTCAGAACCCATCAGAACCGGTAAGAACTTTTCCACTTCCCATCCTTCAAATCCTCTCAACTGAAGCCAACTTGAAGTTCCTTTAATTTCTGTCCACCTTTCAATCCCTGAAAACACAGAGCTCACCTTCACCCAATCACTAAAAAAAAATGAAAGTAGTTTTCAGTGCCATCTAAAGTCCCAACAATCTTCTCACCTCTTTGTACATGAAAAGGAAATAAAGTAGCTTGCTAGCCTGCCCCATGTCTATGTTTAGATATTGCATCCATTTGTCTGCCATTTGCCAGGAAATATGCATATTACTAACAGTAAGACTTGTTAAAACCACCCAGCTATCTTCCCTCCACTGCATTCAATAGTTCCTTTTGGGAACAATTGATATGCCCTTATTTTGGCAAAAGGCACTTTTCTCCATTGATTTAGTTGTGGTTCTGTGTTTTGGGGACAAATGGAAGACAGACATAATCAAAACAAGATTTGCAAAGAGATACCAGGACAGGATGCTGAAGCTCTCAGGGATAGAGAGGGATATATTAATGCTTGATTTGAGTGAAAGAGTCAAAAAGAGGCACCAATGGGAAAATAGTCTATCCACATGTTCCTCAGAGTTTCGTTGCTGAAATAAAGTAAACTAATTTAAGTAAAGTAAAATGAAACAGGTTTGATCTTGAACATCAATTGTAGCAGAGTCAAACCAAAATCAGGTCAGTTTACAAATCAGTATAGATTTAGTGCCAGTTTTGAAATAGCACAGAACTGCATTGTTTGAGCTTGGGCTCAGGCTGGAGTTTAGCTCCTTGATAAACATTGATATTGTTGCAGATGAAGAAAATAATTCCTACTCACAATTAGCTATCCTAATGATACCTTGGATTTCAAAAGAAATTTAACCAAAACAAGCCAAGAGAATCCAGCAACTTATCTGAATCAGTGGCGTGTTTAAGTTAATCAATATTGGACAAAATTGTATGTTTGTCCAATTCTTTATCTTCTTTTTCCTATATTATTTATTATCTTTTAGCTCTTGATTCAACTGTTTTTACTATTTGTTATGGGGAAAAATATCTTAAAAATTATAGAAAAATGCAGTCTGTCTGAAGGTTTCTGATATAAATATACTGTTAAGAGATAAGAGACAACTCAAGACATACAAAATTAGAAGAGAGCTCAAGATCGGAGCATGTTTGGACAATGGGAAAGATGTAATCACCACACTGTTTGAATTTTCAGTAAACACTCTTTACATCAAATAACTGAAAGAAAATGATACAGTGAATACATTAAGAAAAGGTACCATTTGAAGCAAACAACTCAGTGGAGAATGCATAATTATTAATATATTAATTGGCTGTGGTACCCTACTTCTCTTATAGCTTAAGACAGCTTTCTGGTTCACCACACTACTGATTTTTCTACTGGTTCTATAAAAGCATCCATAATGGAATTAGAAATGTTCTAATAATGAAATAAGAAATCTTTTCTACTTTCTAGGCTGCATTACTACAAAATTCATATTCTGGATGTCTATCACAACTGCAGCTAAGGAAAAGTAGCTTACCAAATTTTTAGTGAACACAATTTAAGGGGAAATATAAGGTTCCCTAAATGTTTATTTTTCACTGTAATATTTTAAGCCAAGATGTCTCTTCAGGTAGATTCATCCTGATCTGTAGGCTCCACCTGGTATTTCTCTAGCCAGATGGAATTGCAGATTATTTAAAATCATGAATTTTCATTAGCAGTTGCATTTAAATACTTTTAAAAAGAGTTTTCCAGGGTGCCAAACAAACTATTATACCAAGGTATGATGCCATAGAGTGAAAGGGATATATAGAGTAGTGCTGCAACATGGTCTTTGAAGTTTCTGTCTGTTGAAAAATATATATACAGTACCTGAGATACACACATCTCTGTGTCTATGTTCTGATTAAGTTATTTTACATAAGACACAATATTCATAGATCAAGTTAGCATTTTAATGGTTCAGCCAAATTCCGCTTTAGAATTAATTTTCCTGGAAATTAAATTCAGATTGTCTGATTATTTGAGCCCTTGCTTATTCCTAAACAACATTTATGCTTTTGTTTTTGTTCCAAAAACCAATTGTAAACTAATAGCCTAATAGTCCAAGAAATTAATCGGCAAAGCTAGACATATTCTTGAAAGAAAGATTAGTTAAGGGAAGTTTATCTGTAAACTCAAAAAAGCAAATAAAGCTATTCTTTTTTTAAAGAAAGATGCTCTGAGTTGAGTGGAAATGTCATGCACACTGACTGAACATTATTTTTGCAACTGCCATCTTGTCTCATAATTATACCAATATGTTCATAATTATCTAGTACTTTACCAGACAGGAGATAACAGGCATTCACAAGCATATTTGGTGTGAATCTTTTTCCCCCCCAAAAAAACACTTTAGACTCCCTTTGGGTTAACTAATCAGAAAAGTTTTTATTTTATTTACAGATTTCCAAATATGGTTTATTTTAGTAATAGTAAGAATACTACTAATCTGGAGCGTAAATCAGTCATTAGATCTGAGAAAGTTACTATGAACATAAAACTGAATGATGAACATCAGAAAAGACTACTAGATAAGATAAAATATTTATCTAGTCTAAGATCAAGGAACTTAGGTTGGCCAGCCAGAATACTTCTAAGATATTTATTGGTGTGCCGTGAAATCAGTAGTTACTCTTAAAGTTCCTCTACCTAGTAACTGGCATTTAAAAGGCCACTATTCTTGAACCTAACATGGTTAAAAGCTGCTGATGCATCCTATGAAAATCCATCTAATCCCTCTTTTAGGCCATCTAAGTTAGGAAGTTACAAGACTGATCTTCACTTCACTTGCAGATGGATAGATGGATATAGGTTTCCATATTAAAGAATCACTAAATCAGGGGATTACAATAAGACCTCTCAGAAATTACCATGCAGCCCTTCATTAAATATCTCCACTATATCCAAGCCAAACCATTTTTTTCAATTTTCCAATCGTATGTCCTTTCTTATATTTTTTTTCATCCTTTGGTTCTTGTCCTGTTCCTGAAGCAAAAGATACCACATCTGTGTTATCTTCTATGTGACCGCCCTTAAGATATGTGTAACTAGCATAACATTTCCTCCAATTCTTATCCCCAAGCTAAACACTTCCATTATCACTGACTTACTCTTCAAAGTTGCAGAAGCAATAATCTGAAAGCAATCTGTGATTATATTCACTTCTGTTGATTTGAAATAAGTAAACAGTGCTGTGCCCTGGGCTACAGTAGCAATTGCAGCAATGCTTTTCAATTTTCCTAGACTCATTTTGTCTGGGCTACTGAAAGGCAACTGCAAAGCCACTAACTAGTTTTTCCTTATAGGGCAGTGATGGCGAACCTTTTAGAGACCGAGTGCAACCTAAAACCCACTTATGTATTGCCGGGTGCCGGGTGGGTGTGGCCCACTCGGCAGGCGCAGCTACAGTGGGCATGGCAGACTGGGTGGGCATGGCCACTGGATGGGTGTGGCTTTAGTAGTCATGGCAGACTGGGTGGGCATGGTCGGGGTGGGCGTAGCCACCTCAATGTTGCTTATGGGGAGGGACACCTGTGGGAGCCAGGCAGGGCAGGGTTGGGGGAGATCCAGGGGGTCTCTGGCGGGTGGGATGGTGGGCTCCCCAATGGCAGCTTCAGGCTGGCTGGCCTTAGGCCAGTGATGGCAAACTTTTAGAGACCACGTGTGCTGGGATGATGGCACGTGCCCACAGAGAGGGCTCCGCATGCTGCCTCTGGCACGCATGCCATAGGTTCGCCACCACTGCTATAGGGCCTAAATCCAATATTATTATTATTATTATTATTATTATTATTATTATTATTATTATTATTATTATTATTATTATTATTATTATTATTATTATTATTAATTGAATTTATATATCGCCCTATCTCCCTTACGGGACTCAGGGCGGTGAACAGGCGATAATAAAAACCACGATAAATATACACAAGTTTCTGTTCTAAAATCAAATTAAATAACAGGCCTGCTCTAAAAGTACCCCATACAAAACCCCCACTAAAACATAATCAAACTACGCCAGGCCGGCCGCATGGAATAGATGGCCTTCAGGGCTCAGCGAAAAAGGCGCAGGTCCGCAACTATATGTAGGTCGAGGGGTAGGTCATTCCAGAGGACAGGAGCTGCCACAGAGAAGGCTCTCCCCCTGGGGGTCGCCAGCTGGCATTGTCTGGCCGACAGCACACTAAGGAGGCCCTCTCTGTAGGAGCGGACTGGTCGAAGGGAGGTGTTTGGTAGGAGGCGGTCTTGCAAATACCTAGGTCCATTGCCACGGAGCGCTTTAAAGGTTGTTACTAACACCTTGAAGCGCACCCGGAAGGCCACAGGCAGCCAGTGCAGCTCGCGCAGGAGAGGTGTTACATGGGAGTATCTAGAGGCCCCCAGGATCCCCTGTGCAGCCGCATTCTGAACTAGCTGGAGCCTCCAGGTGCACCTCAAGGGGAGCCCCATGTAGAGAGCATTGCAATAGTCCAGGCGGGAAACAATGAGGGCTTGAGTGACTGTGCGTAGAGCGTCACGATCCAGAAAGGGGCGCAATATATCAGGAGCTTCCTGATATGGAGAAACAGAACCATAGAATTTCAATCTTAGTTTACCAGATTAATTATTTGTTGCTTACTTGTTTTTGTTTTTTGTTTTTTTTCAAAAGTAACCACATATGATCTAATGGTACTAGACCATACTTCTTCAGACTAGTTTCTCTCACTTTTATGTTGTTGACAAAAAAAACTACTTATGCTTTTCTACAGGCCTTCTGCACTTAACTTGTTCTTAATAATTTCTTTAACACTAACACTATCACAAAATTGTGTGCATATGTCTACACATGTAAATCTGTACAAAGCTTATTCCAATAATTTAAGTGGTATGCAAAACATGACATCATGCCACAGAGATAATCCTCCATGTTAGTAATTTTTAAATAGAATAAACCTATGATGTGAAGCATAATATGTAAAGGAAAAAAATGACAAACTTAATCCTATGAGTAAAAAAAAACTGTGTAAGATTTAGTCTGCAGAAAAGCAAACAGTAGTCTTTAGATATCTAAAGGGTTGTCATATATATACTGTAGAGAGATAATGGATTTGTCCTTTTACCTTGGAGGGAATGGGCTTAAAATACAAGAAAATTTGTTGAGAATAATTATTAGGATAAATTTCCTAACAGTGAGAACTTGATTCAGTGAGGTAGGTTGCCTGATGAAGTAGTATGTTCCCCTTCACTAGAGAATTTTAATGGACTGAATAGCCATCTTCCAAAATTCTGCACCAAGTATGGGGTTGAACTAGACCAGAGGTGTCAAACTGCCGGCCCGCAGGCCAGTTTCATCATACCAAAGCCATGCCCACCCCATTGCCGGCAATGTAAAAAGAGTCATGATACGTCACGACACGTCACGTGACGTGGCGAGTTTTACACCCGTGAACTAGACAATCAAATCTTCCAGCTCTATGATTCTGAGATGATTTTATAATATTATGATACTGAAATTATATCCTAGTCTATCCTTCCCATGCATTCTTTGAAGAATATATGATGCCTGGCTTTTCCCTATCCCTATCCAATTCCATCTCATTATTCCCTACCTAATTATCATGTGAAATGATGAGTATCATCACAAAAAGATTAAAACTGATAGCATATTTGCTCGTCACAATGGCTTTAAAGAATGCAATTGCCTCTTTTCACCCAGTAGAACTTACTTCATTGGTAAAAGTACTTTTGAACTGTATATCCTATATGCATATATTAGCAATATATTTCTTTTTCTCCAGGCTTGGCAGAAGATTTGGAGATGGAGAGGTCTGCCTTTATCCACCCACAACTTGGACTGCGTGACCTGTTGGTAGGAAAGGGCAGCAGTCTGAAAAGGAGAAGCAAGACAAATCAATCATTAAAATTGCAACAATCACGGTGCAAGCAAATCGGCCATACTTTCTATGACTGTCATAAGGCTTGCAGTGGCACAGCATAGTTCCAGAAGTAGGCAAACCGGGGTCAGAAAGAAGAGAAGAAATCACTTTATTTCCACTCTGATGCAGAAAGATATAAATACAAGCAAGAGGGGGTTAATCTGAAGCACTTTTCTGAAGCACTGAATCAGAGAACAAGACAAAAACAAATCTGTGATCTGGAACTTCCTGAGCACCCACTCAGGGTGGATTAATGAGGACTACACGGCTGTGAAATTATGTGCCCTCTGAGTCAGGAAAATAGTCCTAGTGGTGCATGACCTTGAAATGAGGGGAAGCAAACTTCACCTGATCCACAATTACAAAGAGCCAGGAGGAGGGGGAGGGGGCCTGGGATGAACATATTAAGAGCTTAGAAAAATGTTCTAAATATGAAAGCAACCAAACACTTAACAATCCGTCAGCTTGTGAAAAAAAACGAAGAGGCTTTACAAAGATATCAGCAACTCAACCAAAGCATTAAAAAGAAAGTCATTCCCCTTTATTTACAAGATGTAGATTTTGGTAGCTGTTGTCAGGGTCTTAGCAATGTTTGCCTCTGTTCAATTTTCTCCCTTCAATGAAAAATTGCTGTGAGATGATTTCCAGCCTTAGCTGCTTTACATGACAGTATTATCAAGGATTCATCAAGAGGCCATCTGTCGAATTTATGGGGGGAAAACCGCACACACACACACACAGCACCATCACAGATGAAAAGGAAAGAACAAGACAGAGATTGGTGGTCCTGGGGAAAGATAGATGTGGCAGCATGCGCTTGACTGTGAAAATCACAGCATTTAAATACTGTGAAATAAATTATTCTGCTTGAAAATTAGTGATGCTGTCCCAATTTATATTCTTTTACTCTAAGAACATAATCAAATACATTGCATTCTCATGACTATTTCATTCCTAATGAAAGACTGACATGGGGAACAAGATAGATCTTTGAATTTAATAAGCATTGCAAGTCACATTTTGGAAATAAACAACTTTTGAAAAATGGTACTTATAGAAAAAAATGACACTTCCTATTATGGAAGTAAATATGTATCAAACAGAAATATAGCCATTTGTTTAGATATATTGGGTGAATTTTATTTAAATTATATATCAATTTAACATTTGTTATTTTAATATTGACTTATTCTTATTCTAATGCATCTGGCATGAACAAATTTATGCCTCCCTTAAAGGTATATTTTTATCTTGCATATAAAACAACAAAACTTTCTTATCCTCAGTTCCTTATTCTACAATAATTTTGTACTTCTTACATTTTAGGAAAGCAGTGAGTTTAAAACAAATTAGATATAGATTACTGATTCACATGAACGATATAACTAAGCTGATGCTGGCTTGAATAAAACAAAATTCTCCATTGACTTCAGCTTGCACTGACCAGCCAAATTAACAGAAGAGGGTAGCTATCTTCTCATTGAGCTCTTGTCATAATCTCTTCTGTTAAGGGAAGAAAAATGTGAGATAAAGTTTATATTTTGAAATAATCCATAGCTACTGGTTAGGTTATTTATTCAAAGTTAGGAATTTGCAGATAAGCAGACTCCAATGGTATCCAATTGCATTGCTGAATTTCATTGCTATTTTTTTTAAAAAAAACATCAGCACTATTATTTTTCACCATATTTGTGGTGAAAAAAACACAAGCAAAGAAAAAAAGATACTAAATATAGAAAAGCTTAAAGTCAGAAAGAAAGTTAAATTCTGAATTTATCGAGTGTGTGATAAACTTAAGACATCTATAAAGCTCATCCAGCTGTAAACAAACAATGCTTAATCTAGACTAGAGCAAACCATCTCTTTTTATTATCAAAACTTGCACCCATAAAACAGGAAGACTACAATTACAAAGACCTCTTGAGGAACTGGATAATTGAGACTTTTAATTCAGAATTACAGCCTGGGCATGGAACAAGAAAATAATGATAATAATAATAACAACAACAATAATGTTGAAAGATACCTTGGAGGTCATCTAGTCCAACCCCCTGCTCAGGCAGGAAATCATATACCATTTCAGACAAATGGTTGTCTAGTATCTTCTTAAAAACTTCCAGTGTTGGAGCAAACTGTTCTTGTTGATGCCCAATGGGGAGACTTAAGTGAGGGAGTGACACAGGTGTCTGCATATGAGCAACTGAAGCTTTGGTCAAATTAAAGATGTTTATTATTTATTTCTTCATTTATTAAATTTGTATGCCACCCATCTCTCTACCAAGCAACACTGGGAAGCTTAAAATTCATGCTTAAGTTAGATGACTGGTATGATTGTTTCAATTAGGTAAGAAAAATATTCTTCATTAAAATTTAATGTAGAGACAATTTTCGATACGCTCATTTGTTGCAATAGTAACAATTTCACAAACCTAAAGCAGGAATCTTTTTCCAGTGCTTTGGCTTTTACAAAAGTTGTAGCATTATATTTTCTAGGAAAAATAGAGCTATTTTTATTCTGTCTCTTTAAACTTTTACTGTGTGCATCAGAAACAATGCTGTGGGAGGAAGAGAAAATGAGGAACATGGAGAATGTAAATAAATCATAGTAAGACAAGATTGCAAAATGTCACTGTAAAGAAAAAAAAGCCCAATGGCTCAGAATTTGCTTAGGTGTTCCATTAGTCAGAGCAGAGACATTGATCAGAATCTGGGAAGGAGAGACTTCTTGAAAACAGCCTGGATATTTAAGTGAATAAAAAGATGCTGACAAAACACTGAGCATATGACAAAGAATACCAACTTGTGTTACACTTCCTAGATTTCAACACTTTCCAACAATATACTTTAGATTCCAGCATAAACTCTTACTTGAATGGATACGAAGCCAGCTAGTCACCAGCAAGTTTTTATCTGCCTTGGGGTAATCCTTGCTAAATCGATTATTCAGAATAAGAACAATGGGACAGAGATTTTAGAGTTGTCATGATGGTTATTCCTCTACAAATTCCTAAAACCCCAACAAATTAAAAGTAATTATTGTGCTGCTGTGGGTGTTGCATATGACATATGAGTGCGAATTGAGAGCAACATTGTCGCCCAACAGAGATTGATTGATTGATTGATTTAAATTTATATGCTGCCCATTTCCTATAAGACAATTCTGAGTGGCTTACAAAGGGTAAAAAGATAAAAATAAAACAAAATGTTAAAAACTACATAAAAACTAGAGCCAAGGAAATAGATGACAGAGGTATAAGATCTTTGTACCTGATCAACACCTCCAGTAGTGAGCTGCCCCCTCGGGGTCCCAGGCCAATTGCAAAATCAAATTTTGACACTCTTCCAGAAGGCCAAGAGCATTTCTCACCTCTAGTGGTGGCGTGTTCCATGGGGTTGGGGCCACAATAGAAAGCACTCTTCTCCTTGAGCCCACCCAGCAGAATTCCTTAGAAGATAGGGTCTACAGCTAAGCTCTCATGCCATCCCAAATCACCCTTCAACCTCTCCCATCAGTTCCAGTAAAGATCTGTCCTCCCTAATGTTCTTCCTTGGGGAGTGTTAGGCTAGATCTTCCATCTGCTGGTACCTTCTGGCATCCACTTTTGCCTTTGGGTTTGACCAAGCTACAGATGGTGAACTGCAGATATCCATTGAATATTACAATTCCAGCACTTATTGTTATAATCAGCTGAAGGAACACAAAAGAATTTTTGCTAGTAGATACTAACCTATATTTACCTGTTCTTCCCTTCCTCCCATCCTCCAAACAGGAGGTCAATAAAACCCATTCTAGTAGTTTTCCAAAATCAGGATACACATCTCTTTTCTTACCCCATCCAAGAAAGCAATGTGATTGATTGTTGATATCACTCAGCAAGTATGCTGTTGATAGCTAACTGTACATCTCGATACTGGGCTACCAGATGTTATTGTCAAGCCTTATCCCACTGTGCAAAACTGTGTAAGTCTGGATGAGAAAGAACAAATTCAATAGAAACTTGATTAGACTATTTGGCTATGGGTATTTAGACAGTATAAATATTATGAATGAATGAATGAATGAATGAATGAATGAATGAATGAATGAATGAATGAATGAATGAATGAATGTCCAGATGGTCCATCTGTAATCTTTGATGGGGTTGCATTTCTCCTTTGGGAGTGGTAGGCAAATTGGAAATATTTTTGTTCTTCTTGAACACAATTCCTGCTTGAATAAATAGCAGCTGCAGCCAGAAAGGCCTTTGCACAAAGTCATCTAGTGAACCAATTTTGCCCATATCTGGACCAAGAGGTCACTCACACTTTGGCCACCTTGCATTTGGGCTATTCCAATGAATTCTACATGAGGTTACCCTTAAATACTATTTAAAAACTGCAGTTGGCTCAAAATGCAGCAGCATCAGCAGTTATGGACATATCACAATATGTCCACATAACACCCCTGCTCCATGAGCTGCACTAGATACCAATAGGCTTCTGGGTGAAATTCAAGGCACTGATCATCACCTACCAAACTTTTCATAGCATAATGCCTGATTACTTGAAAGACTGCTTGTCTTCCATAATTTCTGCCAATCCTGATTGTGCTAATGAATTTTAGTTTCAAGATAGAAATCATCGGTGGCATTGGGGAAGGGCGTGTTACATACAGTATAAATAAACAAAATTGGTGCACCAGCTCTGCAATAGCTTAATGTATTTAGTTTATTTAATTCTCCTACCCATTCATAAAATATGTAATACTGATCCTGCTTCTTCTGCTGTCATGTTCCAATTACAATGTTACTTGCAATTCTCTGATTTAAAAAAAGTGCAGGCACAAAAATTAATTACCCCATTCTGTAATAATTTTATTACTCTCTTTCTATTTCATACATCTGTTTTTATTCCATACATTTTTATAGAGCAAGAGCTTTTCCAACAAACTATACAGGATTTGCAATGCTAGTAAAAGTATTTCTCATGAAGGAAGAAAGCAATAGAAAGCTAAAATTGTTAATATCTTCTTTTTTATATTTTGTTTTGTTTCTGTATTTTAATTTAGTTGAAAAAAAGTGACTTGGCACCCTTATAGAAGTAATGGAATGGAATACAATTACTGTAAGATACAAACAGAAAAGTGATTCAAACATAATAATCAGCAGAACAGACATCCGGTATAAAAGAATTTAGTAGTGCTACATTCTTCAAACAGTAAAAACAAATTGTCAAACAATTCAATTCAGGTATTATTGATATAATTAAGTGGCATCGATAAGCAAATGCCTCAAAGAAGAATTTATTTGCTACTATGTTTTTAAATAACTCCTGCGATAATTATGGCTAATATTAAAAAGATGGTTGTCATCAGATATTCTGTTATGTTTCAATTGTTTGTTTTTACTACAAACATTATGTCCTGGCAGATCTATTACTCTAACACAAGTAATGCTTTATGTGTGCATGTTCCATTTTGGGGAGTTTCCAGATGATAAATGAGCTTCTCATTCTTTATTTTCATTTTCAGACTGTAGTTGTTAGCATGAAGAACTAGTTATTCGGAAAGCAAATTTTCTAACACATTTTATTCAAATAAAAATATTTCTGCATTATTTATGCATGAGTTGAAAAATCAGATAATGTTTTTCCTTGTATCACATTATCTTATCCAAAAATGAATATAAAATTTTACATACATAGGTATTGTAATGACTATTTTTCTGGTGCATGTTAATAAAGGTTGCATGAACAACTAATCCATGTAGTTCTTTTAATAGTTAAAAAAGCAGACAGAGGTAACGCTAAAACAGGACAATATTTTTCATCCATTCGGCTGTCTGCCAGGACCAATTTAATTTTGAACATATTTTTTCTATAGTCAACCATTTTCTAAACTTTAGAAATTCAATTGTTGAGTAATGGACATAATTATTTAGTGCAGTCATATGCTCAGACATTAGAATCTGTCTGTGATCCTATGACATTGTTTAGAGCTTTAAGTAATTTAGAGAGTAACTTGAAGGACTGTCTTCAGCCATGTAGCTTAGTCTCATTATGATCAGCAAGCTTTCTTTTCTTACCTGCCCAGTGTAATGATCAAGCTGGTGGGTCCTTAGGAGAAAGTCTACTTACAAGTCCCTATCTTTTTATCAGAAATGTTGTCAAATGGGCTGTGAATAGAAATAAATACCTCTCATTGAAAAGTGCATCAGAATAGACCAATACATATTTGAAAATCTCACATATTTTACAGAATACAGAATAACAGAGTTGGAAGGAACCTTAGAGATCTTCTAGTCCAACCCCCTGTTCAAGCAGGAGATCCTATACTATTCCAGACAAATGGCTGTCTGAGTCTTAAAAACTTCCAGTGGTGGAGCACCCACAACTTCTGAAGGCAAGTCATTCCATTGATTAATTTCTCAGGAAATGTCTCCTTAGTTCTAGGTTGGATTTCTCTTTGATAAGTTTCCACCCATTACTTCTTGTTTTGCTCTCAGCTGCTTTGGAGAACAGGTTGTCCCCTTCCTTTTTTGGGAAGAAGACTGAAAGACTGCTGTCATGTGACCCCTAATCCTTCACTTCATTAGACTATTGCATTCGTTACTGTTCTTTCAGAAAGTACTTATGGCACAGTGCAATCATTCACAACCAAAAGACACTAAAACTGACAAATGAAACAACAACATTACCCTATAAATAAATGGATTTTAGCTGTATTCAGAAGAACTATCAAGAAAACCCTTGAAGGATCATGTGAATTTCTTGTGGATAAATACAAGATTAGTGCAGTCAGGAACCAGACAATCTAATTAAGTGGCTTAAATACACTAAATAAACTCCTTAGCTAAGAACATATAAATGCAGGTTTTCTATTTGTAAGAAATATTTAACATTAAAATTCCAGTTTCCTACAAAGTAATTAAAGAAAGCCTTAGATCTTGATAAGCTACTAATCTGAAAGGTAATAATTTAACTGGCAATGTATTTAAGTAAGGTACTCTTTATATCTGTTTTTCTTCTAAAGCAGAGTTTTGAATTGTATGGTTATTTGTATTGAAGTAAGAAAAAAGCAAAATAACTATTCTCTAAAGAAAACAGCAGATAACATAGGACTGAATATTATTCAGACATTCCATAGTTTGTACATTAGTCCAGGAGCAATGGCAGAATATCTTCTGGGTATATCTCTTGGGAATTAGGTATGGATAATCTAGAGAAAAGAAGGACTGGGGGTGACATGGTAGTAGTATTCCAATATTTGAGGGGCTGCCATAGGGGGTCAACTTATTTTCCAAAGCACCAGAAGAAAGACAAGAAACAATGGATGGAAACTAATCAAAGGGACAAGCAACCTGGAATGGAATGGAATGGAATGGAATGGAATGAAAGGGAAGAGAAGAGAAGAGAAGAGAAGAGAAGAGAAGAGAAGAGAAGAGAAGAGAAGAGAAGAGAAGAGAAGAATGAAAGGAACCTTGGAGGTCATCTAGTCCAACCCGCTGCTCAGGCAGGAAACCCTATACCATTTCAGACAAATGGTTATCCAATCTCTTCTTAAAAACTTCCAGTGTTGGAGCATTCATACAGTACCTTCAGGAGGCAAGTTGTTCCACTGATTAATTGTTCTAACTGTCAGGAAATTTCTTCTTAGTTCTAGGTTGCTTCTCTCCTTGATTAGTTTCCATCCATTGCTTCTTATCCTGCCCTCAGATGCTTTGGAGAATAGCTTGACTCTCTCTTCTTTGTGGCAACCCCTGAAATATTGGAACACTGCTATCATGTCACCCCTAGCCCTTCTCTTCGTTAAATTAAGGAGAATTTAACCAGTGGAACCTTCATCACTGGAGGTTTTTAAGAAAAGACTGGACAGCCACTTGTCTGAAATGGTATAGGATCTCCTACTTAAGCAGGAGGTTGGACTAGAAGACCGCCAAGGTCCCTACCAGCTCTATTCTGATTGATCTCCCTTACTTTGCATTCTGCTAAGCCAAGAAGTAGTTTGGTCTAGAGGACAAGGCACCAGACTAGAAACGAAGAGACTGTGCGTTCTAGTCCCACTTTAGGCATATAAGCTCTTGATGACTTTGGGCCAGTTATCTTCTCTCAATTCATGACATCAGACTCAAGTAACAAGCAGTTCAGTCAATTCATGTCACAAACAATGGATCAATACTCAATTGATCTGATAAAAATTAACCCCTGTGCTTGTGGGAAAACACTACGAAGAAAAAAAGTTGCAGTTTGCTAAGCTGTATACTTCGATGGCAAATAGTAACAGAAGCAAGGGAGGAGCAGCAGCCAGTCCAGTCTGAGAGCAAACCCACGGGTAATTAGTAGCTCTGCTTATTTGAGACAGATGAACCAAAGGGGCATCTTATCCAAGGATACCCACCTCAAAAAACTACCTAGATCTGACACCGAGTAATGGTCCAATAAATTATGCGGTGGATCTCATTCTATTCTTGCTTGCACCATATGTCCATAGAAAGGCATTAAGGAGGTTTGTTCTCACATTCTCCCTCCTAGCAAATGTGACTCAAAGCTCAATATGTTACTAACAGGAATTGCCAAGAAAGACCATTTGGAATTGTGAACAACCTGGCTGTTAAATGGCAGCAGTATTTTCCATAGGTACATTTTATTACAATAATCTTTGAACTATTCCACTACATGAACTTCAATATTACTAAAATATCTTTCCATCTGTGCAAGTACAGGTTCGGGAGAACAGGCTGGCAAGAGATGGCAGGCAGTGTTATTTTAAATGGCTGTTCAACTAAATAAATACTAAGCACATAGTTCAGCATTTCAAAAATTGTAAAATAAATCATCATCAGAAGCCTTATTTTATGAATCTATAAATCTCTGGAAAATAAACGTTTTCTTCATCTTGCTGTGTTTTAATAAGAATCCTCCCTTTTTACTCACTCAATTACAATATCACTATCAGTTCAAATTACAGGTCAGAGATATGGAGCTTAATGTATGTACAGCCAGTTCTCTCCTCCTAATAACCTGTCATTCCTGGGATTTGAATGTCAGAATGCAGCCTGCTGTGGTAATGCTCTGAGGCAGTGCTGTGATGAAAACTTTGGACAAATCATGAAGAACATTCCAGATCGAAATCATCAGAAGGTTACTGGGGAGAGCTTTTCATTCTGCTTTGACCCCTTGATCTGACAAGTGACACCTACAAAATGAACAGCCCTCCAACTTAAATTGTTTAACTGTAGCCTGATCAGTTTTATTATCTTGCTAATCCGGATATCAGCCATTTCATCAGAATGGAAGATATGCATATCATGAATTATTTTGACACCAAGACCTTTTAATTTTTGCCAGCAATATTTCACCGCACCAATCAGAGCCTGCAGTCAGTGATGCTTCTCACCTCCTGAGATGTCAAGAGGACAGTGCACTCCTGACAGTACCAAATCATCGGGGAGCTGTAACGAGCTATTGCTGCAATTATTATTATCTCCTGTAGCCATGCATTTCATTACAGAGCAAGCAGGCAGAGACTCCTCTCGTTCAGGCTCGTCTCATTGAGGAATCGCCGCTGTTTTATGTGCTGCAGGGCTCTATGGTGTAATTTCTTTTCTCCTCAGCAGACAAGGATAGGTGAATTTCTAATAAAAACAAAACATTGGCGAGGTGCTGTAGGAAAGGAAAAATGATCACAATACACTACATTAAGCAGCGGTGAGACTGTTTAAATGGCCCACTTCTAGTTTATGAAAGCAGTGGTTAATCAGCAATATGGTGTGCTACAGAGAGAAATAAAACACAGCTTATTTTTAATATATATATATTATTGCACATATTCCCCCATAATCTTTGGTTTAGCTTTCTGTACTTTATACATGGAAGACAAGAAAAACCTCTGAATATTATAATATTCAGAATGTAAAGATAAAAAGAAATTAATGTTGATTAGACAAAAAAGCTGTGGAACAATGTGTTTATGGTGAGAAAGACTGTTTATATATATGGTCCCTAGAGAGACTTCCGTTTCATAACCAGGCTTCCCAAGAGAGCTTCACTTGACTTAGAACCCCTTTTTCTGCCTTGTATTTTCTCATTTCTTCAAATATCCTGAAGCCATCATATCATTCCATAATCTTTGTCTACTAGACTTTTCCCTTTCTAGTTCCAAGAAGCCAATCTAACCATAAAGATTAAATAAATAGTATTAATCAAAGAAAACCAAAACAACTACTGCATTTGATTTCCAATGGTAGAGTGAATATTGCATCCAACAGCATCCAAAACTGTGCATGCTTCCAAAAATATTTAGGGAAAAAGAACATTGCTATTTTAATTAGCAATGAGGTACAGAGAGGTACCGTGTTCGTTTTCACACAACATTCGAAATTTCTTCTGTCAATTTTAACCATGCATGATTCTAATGTACAAGATCATAAGTGACAAGTACATATATTTAAATTGGTATGTATGTTCATAAAAGCTCCTCGTATATGAAGCATAATAAATATTTATGAATTTGTAACAATTGATAATACACATACATTTGTAATTTTCTATATATGGAAGTAATACTGATGTAAAAACTTCATGAAATGATAATTCCCAAGTAAAAGTCTATTTAACTACTCTAAACATTGATATTTAAAATGTTGATATCTGGATACTGTTCAATGGATTGTCAGAAACATAGTGGCTTTAATTTTTATCAATTAAAGATGTTAATATTGATGGAACTTGATAAAAAACAGAAACCTAAAAGAAAAGCAACTGTACTTTTTTTTAAAAAAAATGGTATTGTATATATTTATAACATAGTTATAACTAATTTCAGATTTTTTTTATTTGTACTTGATCTTTGACTAGAAATCACAATTTTCTTCCATGCATTTCAAAACAAAAACTAGATAAGAAGTATGGATGCTCATACAACATGGCTGTGTGTATGTCATTGAAAATAAATTTCTAACACAAGCACACGCAGTGTATCAGTTGTTTCAATTGATCAAACAGCTGGCTTTAGTTTACTGAGCTATTTGTATAGGATTGATCTACAGCAGACAGTGAAATAACTCTGCTTGCAAAATACACCTATTTGAAGTCAAGGTTGAAACTCCCACTGACTTTCATTGAGATGGATTGCATTCCAAATAATTGCACAAGATCATTTTTCTCTGCAGGAGGATTTTTTTAACCAAATATTTATCAATCACAAAAAGATCTATTCCTAAAGTATAGAATTGAAGTACATGAAGATTCTATATATATGTCTATGAAACAGCAGATTCAAGAAGTAAATCTTTCCCTGGGCTGCATATCAGTTAGGATGGAAGGATTATAGTATTTTCGACTCCCATATGAGTTTTCTACCCCAAAATGGAATACTAGTCAAAAGACAGATATTAACATGGATGATATTGTTAATACAAGGCAATATTACTTAATATAAGTGGGGGAACCTGCCATTATAGGTTCCTTTCTAAAATAGCCAGTTCTTAATGGTTTTTCTCAATGTTGGCAGGGTTGGTCTGGTTTAATCCTAGATCGAGCAGTCTTTCAAGAGAGACGGGCAACAACAGATGAGGCCTTCATGGTTGCTTCTAGGGTGGGAATTCCAGAGCTTCCAAGGCTTTTACACTCCTGGTTATCCCCCTCCCCCTTTTGTGCTGTCATTGCTTGATAAGCAAAAGTCAGAAATCCATGGTGAAGTACTACAAAGCAACCAATTCTCAGATATACTTTTTACATCAGGTGTGTCAAACTCAAAATGTCACGTGACGTGTCGTGACATATTGCGACTTTTTTGCCATTGCCGGCAATGGGGTGGGCGCTATGATGCATCCGGCCCATGGGCCAGCAGTTTGACACCCCTGTTTTACATGCATGTGAGTGTGATCACACCCACATAAGTTCTGTGTTGGCTGGAAGCAGCTTTGTCACAATTATAGACATAAGTCTTTCCCAGTGCAACCTGTAATTGTTGGGTTTGACAATGGAATCTTTATAGGCAAAGCATATTGAGCTAGACCGCTTTCCCTTGATTGCCCCATAGAAGGTAAAGGGATTTTTTTTTACAGTTATTTTATTCTGGTGATATGACTAAGTCTGTTTTCTTTATTAAAGCAACATGTTCTAGTATATTTTTTATATAGAGTAACAGCTGATACTGTTTGAAAGTTTGGCACCAAAGAAATAGGACCATATTTTGCAA
Organism: Protobothrops mucrosquamatus; assembly: GCF_001527695.2. NCBI lineage: Eukaryota > Metazoa > Chordata > Lepidosauria > Squamata > Viperidae > Protobothrops > Protobothrops mucrosquamatus. The sequence goes on along the minus strand of NW_015386906.1, from coordinate 207,987 downwards.
TCATCCCCCCCACACACACACACACATAAAAATATTTTAATAAGTACATTGCAGAAATTGCTTGTTAAATTTCAAATCATTTTATTTGGCAATGCTTAACAGTATTTTTACTAGATTCTTTCATCAAAAAATTTTATTTTTAAAATGCATGCCCTGCTTTTCCTAAATATAGTCCAAGGTGCTCACAACATAAATAATCCCCAAACCATCCAGATCAAAGCTCATATTAAGAACCACAATTATGAAAAGATAATCTGTAATCAGCCTAATGACAAAAACAAGGCAATATTATTCAGACTGTCATCGTAAGAAGCTTTCTTCTACTATATTATGTATGAGTCTAAATATAAATAATATTTGGAATCAGTTTCTCAGTAACTTTGATAACATACACCCCTGAACAATTCTGAAATATTTCAGTGCTAGTTCTTTACAAGCTGATATCTTCTAGTGTTACATTGCTCTCAAAACTGTAGAAATGATAGTAGATTTTAGGAGAAACCCTTCTATTCTACCACCTATTACAATACTAGACATGACAGTATCAACAGTAGAGACCTTTAAGTTTCTAGGTTCTATAATAGCTCAAGACTTAAAATGGATACCTTACATCAAAAATGTCATTAAAAGAGCACAACAAAGAATGTTCTTTCTGCACCAACTCAGAAAGCTCAGACTACCCAAGGAGCTGCTGATACAATTATACAGAGGAATTATTGAGTCATTCATTTGCACCTCTATAACTGTCTGGTTTGGCAGACACAGACTTCAATGAATAGTTAGAACTGCAAAAAAAACCCAATTGCTATCAGCCTGCTTTCAGTTGAGGACCTATATACTGCACAAGCCAGAAAAAGGGCTGTGAAAATATCTAGAGACCCCTCACATCCTGGATATAAATTGTTTCAACTTCTTCCCTCAAGATAATGCTATAGGGCATTGCACACCAGAACAACTAGACACAAGAACAGTTTTTTTCCCCCATACCATCACTCTGCTAAACAACTAATTCCCACAACTCTATCAAACTACCTAGTAGGGCTGTATTACTATTATTCTTCTCATCTTTTCTATTCCCTATTCCCTATCTCCTTATCTTCTTATGACTATAAATTCATTGCTTGTATCTTATGATTTATATTGTTTTATTTAGTATCCTAGTATAATTTATGTTGATTGCTATCACTAAGTGTTGTATTTTATGATTTATGATGAATGTATTTTTAAGATGATTATGATCATCATGATTTATCACTTGTTGCTTGTATGTGCACTGAGAGCTTATACACCAGAGACAAATTCCTTGTGTGTCCAATCTTCTATTGTCCTATTTCTCAGAACTGGGCTGTTCTAAAGGGTAGAATCAGCTGCAGGCTCAAGCAACCGGTTTGAGGAGTCATGAAATTGTGGTATTATTTATTGTGCAAAGTATTTCATGTACATTCCTCTCCAGGAGATGAAAGAGTGATACTAATGTAATTTGACTTGCTATGAATTATATGAACCTTTACTTGGATAAAAAAGCAAGATCCCTGGTGGCGCAATGGTTAGAATGCAGTATTGCAGGCTAAGTCAATCTTGACCGGAATTAAGGTTGACTCAGTCTTCCATCCTTCCAAAGTCAGTAAAATGAGGACCCAGATTATTGGAGGCAACTGCTGACATTGTAAACTGCTCAGAGAGTGCTATAAAGTACTTTGTGAAGTGTATAAATCTAAGTGCTATTTCTATTCTATCTATGCTAGCAAATATTTTTGTGACAATCCTGGTTCAAGAGAAATAAAAGAAATCCATATTTTCTTACTTCACTTGTGGAAGAAATAACCATGGCTTCCTGTCTATTGTCACAATTTAGCTCCAGGAATCAAGACAAAGTATCTATATAGGGAATGGCATTGAAGGACAGGTGGAAGGACTTTATCAAAGCAATAATCAGACAAATGGGCCATTCCAAGAAACTAGTTTGAGTAAATGTCTCAGACAGGTCTCTTCCTAGTTCACTCTAAGTGAGGGAGGCGAAACATACTGTATTCCTATTTGCAAGGTTCTGTTGATATAGTTGTTACACTAAAAGTGGTTCTGACTTATATGGCATTAGTTTCTTAGTCCGGTCTTCTTGATAGGAATCACACAATCTCTCCTCATGCAAGGGAAGGACTCATCTAAGATTGGCATTGTCCATTTCTATTTGCATGGTTCAAGGAACTTCCAATTGCTGAAACATTTAACTTCTGGCTTAGTTTTACATCTGAGGAAATGCTACAAGAACAGTTGTGCAACCTTGCTTGAGGAGTTTCATATTGACTGGCACTTCCATCTCAACCACTTCCCAGTCCCTGGGATTTCCCCTCTTCCAGACTGAATTTATGCTATTGTGGTAGCTCTTGATTTGCAATATCAGCTATATACTTGAAAAAATGGATTTGCTAGTACCTCTATTCAACATCCCCCCTGCAAAAAAATACAGATGCACCTGAGTATGGGAATGGGCAAGTGGAGGACTGGTTAGCATGCTAATTTTCACATTGGCCCACTGGATGGCCCTTCTTCATCCATCATAGAGTATCCATGAGGATCCTTGCACTACAGCAGGAAAATGGACTAAAAGGTAAGAGAAATGATACCAGGGCTGTGTGGAAACCTTATTTGGCATTATCTATTCTCAAAACCTCTGAAGAGATTAGGCTTTTGAACATGAAGCTAATTTTTTGCAAAGTGGAGTGATGGTACAGAATATAGCAGGAATGAAAATCTTCACAGGTCTAGCTTTATTTATTTATCAAATATATATATAGCCTCACATCAGACCCAAGGCAACTCTGATCAGTGCACAACCATAGATAAATGCAAGAATATAAAAATAGCAAATACAAATAGAAAAAAAACATAATAATAAATATTCTTTAAAAGAAACCTGGAGATTCCATAATTGGAGAAATAAAAGTGGCCTCCTCAACAAAGGAGCCATCTAAACATGTCTCAGTTCCCTAGATACTCCAGGCCTGGTCACACAACTAGGTCTTAAGATTTTTTCAGAATATCAAAATCTAATTTCAGGGGAAGAATATTCCATGAGGCAGGTGCCCCAGCACAGAAGGCACATCTCTTAGGATCCTCTAAATGAAAATCCCTAGCTGAAGGTAGCTACAGCATATTTCTCTGTGAGATCCGATGGGCGGGCTGATATAAGCAGAGAAAACCTGGTCAATAGCCCAGCCCCATGGACAAAGCACAGTTCTTATTAATGGTCATATTGTACATGTAGAAACTATAAAGAAGTCAGTATCACCAGTAGAATATAGGCTGGAGTTATTCCATGCAATTGCCAAAATGCTACTTGTTTATTTATAGCTAACTATTGTGTGAACCTAACTATCATGGTTTATATATTTTGGGTTATTTCTTAAGCAAACCATGGGTTGTGACAACGGGTAAAAAAGCTCTAGATATTAGATTAGCAAATTTGCCATAGGAGTTAACTTGTAGGCATTGGACAGGGCCTAATAAATGGTTTTGCAATATGCTGATGACTTTCAATTCTGTTTTCTTTCTTATCATGCTAAAGTATGATGGTGCCTTCATATAGTGACAATTGAACATATAGTGACAATTGAACATTCCTGGAACAAGCATTAATCATTTGGGGTACAATATGGTAGCAATTATAGCCCATGTACTTTAATGAATTTGATAAACCACTGCATTTTATGACTTTAATATGCCAGTTTGCTGCAAAAATCTAGTGAACATCAATGCTGATTCAATGGATGGGATCAAATTATTGTAATGCATTCCTCCTTGGCCATTGACGATGATATGGAAACTTCCACTGTATGGTAATTCAATTGCTTTGCCACTAATGGCTTTTGGATATCGTTTGCATATAATTGTCTTCGCTGGCTGACAGTATATTTTTGTACCCAGTTCACAATGTTTGATTTGACCTTTAAAATTTGAGCCTGAATCTTAAGTATCTCAATGTGCCAATTTCCTGGGTCCCTTTATCACACTAAGATCTGCAAGTTCAAGATTTATTCCACATATAATCGGATAATAAACTATTTTTTAAAAAGGCTTAGCTGTGACAGGCATGGCCATGGAAGGTGGGGAGCAAAGAATGTATGTGACTCCATCATAATTCAAATGTATGAACTTACATGAGAGGCGTTTTTTAAAAAAGTAATTTTATTATAAGGGATTTTACATAAGTTTAGAAACTTACAGAAACATAAAAGAAAAGGTAGGAAAAGAAAGTAAAAGAAAAAATGAAAGATAACAAAAGAGAAAGAAAAAAAAGAAAGACATCTAAAGAAATGACTTCTTTGCAACAAACATAACTGCCATCTTCACCCTCCCAGATTACATATCATTGTACATCCAAGATTGTGATGCAAAACCACCAGAGCAGCATTTGTGCATGACACCATCACTTGCCCTGTCATTTTGGTGTCATGATAATTTTGTATCAATACACTGGTGGTAAGATTGTTACCACCAATAATATTTCAGAAAGCATGATTCTTAATCCAGGCCTTGGTAAAATGGCACAATATATTTATAACAGCATCTACATTTCTCCCAGATACAGTCTTGTCCAAATCTATTAATACATTCTCAAATAAGAAATGTGTTAACCTTTCAGATACCATGAGACTCTTCCTTAGTTTTATTACAAGAAACTAAACTGGCAAGTCTTCATGAAACCCTATTCAAAAATGTCTTTATATCATTTCTAGAGCTATTATACAGCAAACCTTCTTCTTTTCAAACAGGCAAACCTCTAGGAAATTGAAGCACAACCTACAAAGTTTTACTATCCAGGCAGTCCATAAAATGTAATGAATAATAGAATAACAGAATAACAGACTTGGAAAGGACCTTGGAGGTCTTCTAGTCCAAGAGTCCTCAAGCCCCTGGGCCACAGACTGCTACCAGGCCCTTTAGAACCAGACCACTGAAACGGTGGGCAAGAATATGAAGTTTCAATATTTGTGTTGTGCACACGAAATCCTTCCTCCCTGCTGCCACCAAAACCACCACCGCTGGTCCATGGAACCAAAAAGGTTGGGGACCCCTGTTCTTGTTCAACCCCTTGCTCAAACACAAGACCCTATACCATTTCAGATAAGTGGTTGTACCAGTGATGGAGCACCCACAACTTCTGAAGGCAAGCTGTTCCACTAATTTATTGTTCTGTCAGGAAATTTCTCCTTATTTTTAGACTGAACAAATTCCTTCCTGATATTTTGCAGTTCATGCATCCCTGAGGCATGACAGCACTGTATAAAGAGAGTCAGCAAATCAGCGAAGCTAATAGAGTCTGAAACAAACTTCAAACTTTTTGACTAACGTGAGATTTGCAATCCGGCATGTCAGATAGCTAAAAATAGATGGCAAATTGAAATTAGATATGTTGTACTTTTCCTCTCAGACAGGCACACTGAAAAGGTTACCACAGGTTTAGTAACCACACTGAAAAAGATTGTTGTTTTATTAACTTTTTACAATAACATTCTTAATGCTTAGTAAACAGCATGTTGTCTGGGTTCAATGTTTAAAAAACAATCAATAGTAATTAATTCTATAATTCCATAATCAATATGTTAATTAGTGATAATTTCTTTGATCTTCTCTTCATCTAATGGTATTCTTCTTTTATCAACATTTAGCAAATATCATTCTTAAAATTCAATACATATAAAGTTAAATATAAACCTTTTTCTTGTATTTATACAAAAACCGTAACATCAGCACATAGCATCTTTTTTATCAGTTTATATTTCAGTTGCATTTATACTAATCATGTTATTAAATCACTATATGTCCTGTTTTCAAAATTCTTATTTAAACTTATTTTCCCCTCTGTATTCAAACCATTCTTATCAGTCATAGTTTTCTCAAAGTTAGTAACCTTTAAATATCCAACCTTTTCATTCATATACTATCCCAATATTTTCACATTTCATATATTATAAAAATTACTATATTACTTGTATGTCTTATCTTTCCTACTATGAAATCCCTTTATATCCATAATTTATCTGTTCTTTTAACCATATTCAAACGTGTTTAATCATATAGTACTTCCTCAGGTAGATCGCATCAGATCTCTCAAATCTGATTCTAGCCTTCTTCTTTTGCCAAGTAGTTTTCCAAATTAGTATATTCAACTTGCCCAGGAGTTTTTCCTGTATTTGGGGGGATGCTGTTGGGAATAGAAAAAACAAGTTAGGTATTTTCCCTTTTTGGGTCACTGACCTCTGATTTATATTATGTTATCTGGTCTGTTTGTTCATTCTTTGAAAAAGATCGGTTTTGTGCTTCTTCTGTTGAATATGCTAAGTTCTCAATTAGAAAAAAATCCTACAATAATATTTAATGCAATGTTCACATACAACCAAAGCTAAATGAAGACCACAATAAACTGCTACTATTTTTTCAGGATGTATTTTATAATTATCCCAAGACTGCCAGTTACTAATGTTTTAGCTCACATATTGATCAGTCATTCATCTCTTTCCACTCTGTGTTGGCAATTAATAGGCAGATGGACCCATTCAAAGTGCCCCATTTGCCTGAGAGTCATCAGTTGCTGACTCTTCTATTACAGGGGTTTTCAACCGGTGGTACGTGGAGCACTGGTGGTACGTCAGCACCTGGCAGGTGGTACGCTTACGATGGGTTGAAAAGCACTTTTTTAAAAAGTGTAAAAAAAAGTGTAAAAGTGTAGCGTGGGAATGAGCTGAAGCGGTGACAACGCAGCACAGGGCTGTGGAAGAGTCAGCTGGAGCTGCAGTGTTGCCAGGGCTCTGTTGAGCGCCCAGGATCTGCGCCAGGCTCCAGCTGACTGGTGCACAGGTCCAGCTGACTGGCGCTTCCGGAAGCTGCACGTAGCCTGGAGGAAGGAGTCAATTGCAGCTACACCAGAGACAAAAGGGGGAGGAGGGGATAGACATGCCTGCAGGGTGTTTACATTTGGCCCAGGGCCTCCATGGAGACAGTGAGGGGCCGGTCCATCCCAGCCCGTAATCAAAGGAAAACCCCAAATCCAGCGGGCCAGAAGGCAGCCCAGCCACCACGCCCCTCCGTTTCCTTCTCCTCACCCCCTGGGCACAGACACAGTTGCAGCTCCTCACCATAGCTGGGGTGGGACTTGCAAGTACCTCTGTCCTGCAAAGCTGCACTCCTCTGGCACTCCCACCCCCTGCCATGCCGGTAGCCCTGACTACAGGCCGCGCGCTCCAGCCTCAGCATGCCAAGGAAGGGGGCAGTGGCTGAGACTACACCAGATCTGTAGCTTGGCAGGGGTGCTCAGAGGCTGCCCAACTTTACTCTGCAATTTTGGGGTTGGAAAGCAGAGGGACAGCGCCACGTTTGCCAGCCTGGCGGCATCTGCTAGAAAGCATCCTGCTTCCCCCCCATACACACACAGTTACCTCATTCAGAGCCATCCTGCTGCCGACGGGCCTGCTGGCATAGATCTGCCAGCTTTGTCCTGCAAAGCATGGCTCACCCTGTTTCTCTCGCCTGCCACCATGCCAGCAGGCCCATTGGGATCAGGATGACTCCAAAGGAAGTAGCTGCAGGGGGGGAAGCAGGAGGCTTTCCAGAAGGTGCCGCCATGCCTGCAAGCCAGCAAGAGGAGAGGAAGCCTACAGGTTGCAGAAGACACTTTGTATCTAGACTGTAATTGTAGAATAAGCTTTACAAAGCAGTAGAACTAGATCCCACCCTGACATATATTAGTACAACAGAGAATAATAAAAACAATTTTAGCTAGAAACACAGTCAGGATAAACCTCCTTTACCCTCCCCATCCTGCCTTTTTGAAAATACTATTCATTTAATATTTTATGAAATTTATATGCTGCTGAACTTCTAGCAAACATTTAAAAGCAAGGAAACAAAAAAATAAAAAAAAATAATGGTGACATAAATGACAAAACTGGATGGTAACAAATAAAAAATATAATGCATTATTGTTGTTGCTATTATTATTGCCTTATCATTTCAAGTTTGGCTTTAAAGCCTAATTAGAAAAGGAGAAACTCAGATACAAAAATAGGACAGCTGCTGAGCTTATTCTCTCTGGCAGCCACAACACAAATAGTCATGGAGTTGCTGAGTCTAGCAGCTGGGCAGAAGAAATGCCCCATAGTAGAACTGCCAGCCAACTGGAGCCCAACAGATCATTGACCTCTGGTGGTCCATCTTCCATGTGCCATGGATTGCCCAGATGGGCAATTCTGTTACAAGAAATGGGAAAACTTTACTTGCCTGCCACAACACCTTGGACTGCTTTCAGCCTAC
>NW_015386906.1:170562-199471 GCF_001527695.2 Protobothrops mucrosquamatus | reverse complement strand
GTATGTAGTTTAATCAAAGCTTTATTCATATACACTAATATAATTCAGAAGTAGAACTGATTTGATAGTTCAAAATGAAAGGTTGAAAAAAATTGTGATAAGAAGTTCTGAAAATTGGCTCCCCATTACTTGATAGTGTCAGGAGTGGATATTGGGGGAGAGAAATGGGGAAGGATATGGAAGAAAAAGAAAGAAAGTTAAGGAACAACATAAAAGTAAGATAACTATAGGAACAGAAGTATAAGTTGTGTATGTAAAACTATTAAAAACACAATGAATGGAAAGCAGATATAAAGAAAATGAGTGTGGAAATAAAATGTGACAAAGTGCTACAGAAGTGAATGGAATGAATGAGAAGTATAAAAAAGGATGGTTGGTAGAACAACAGCAATTGCATTTAGTTTTTTATACTGCCCCATAGTGCTTTACAGCACTCTCTGGGCAGTTTACAATGTTGAAGTATTATTTGCATGTTGCCCCCAACAATCCGGGTCCTCATTTTACTGACCTCAAATGGATGGAAGGCTGTATCAACCATCAGGACTGAACTCCAGGCTGTGAGCAAAGTTTTGTTTGCAATACTGCACTTTAACCACTGTGCCACCAGGGCTATATTACAATAATGTACAAGAGGCTATAAATGAGAAAAAAATATGCATTAGGTGAGTACTACAAAAATAAGATGTGAAGTGTGTGTGTGTGTGTGTGTGTGTGTGTGCAGTATATATAATACAGTATATAAACAATGGATTCACTTATGGACTGACTATACAATTTGTATAAGATACACTATGGATGAAGATTGAATCTGTATTTCCGTCTGACAATTTGAAAAATGTCATTATTAGTCCATTATACAAAAGAAAATGTAGGAATAATTTGGTGTAGTGATTAAGGTACCAGATTAGAAGGCAAGAAACTGTGAGTTCAACTGTGAGTCCAGCCTTAACCATGAAAGTCAGCTGGGTGCCCTTGGGCCAATCACTCTCCCAGCCAACTCACCACTCATGGTTGTTGTGGGGAAAATAGGAGGAGGGAGGTGTGTTGAATATGTTTGGCACCTTGAGTTATTTGTAAAAATTATAAAAGCAAGATATAAGTAATCAAATACATAAGTAAATAAGGTTAAGTGTTCCTGGGAAGACGTTTGGAAGAATTCTGATGGGAAGACTACAAGAAGTGATGACAAGAAAAAAAAGTGCAGTTCTTATTTTTTTTTAAATGGAATGAGTGATTGCAAGTTGTTCATAAGTAGCAAAAAAAATCCTAGAGCAAGTAGATAATTCCGTATATCTTGGTACAATATTTACTAAAGATGAGGAAATGGATGGAGAAATTTTAACATATTCAAATACTGATAGAATGTAATAGATAGTGTGAGGTGGAATTAGTGTTTGTTTTAGTATATGTGCTGCCAAAGCAAGCACAAATTAATGTTTCTTGAAAGAAATGAAAATGACTGTTATAAGAACATCCTTGCCCATTTTCTATATAGAAATGTCACAAAAAGCATGTTAACTTGAAAGCTGTCAGACCGGTGTATTTAAGAAGTGAGTGTGGGACAATTAGAAGAGATAAAGGAACATATGCTTAATAAATGAAATTTTACTTCCAAGTGAATGACTGATATTAAAGAATAATGTTGCAAAACAAATATATCAAACAAGAGTGAATGGATAAAGAGGAAAGTAAAAACTATCAAACTTAGATGGATTCTCAAAGGTACAGTACTTCAAGATCATAGAAGCAACGAGGGTTCCCAAAGATAGGAAGTTTAGAGAGGGATACTGTAGTTGATGCCAATATAAACTAGTCTCAGGTGTTCCTTTTTCTTATCTCATACTGTTATTTCTTCACTATTTATTGCACCATTTCAGTGCTCTACAGTATACAGTGCAGTGATGGTCATCCTAAAAGAAAATAGACTAATGGATAAACTTGTATCCTTTTATGTGAATTCAAACATCAGGAACATAAGTTGGTTTGTTCAGGTAGTCTTGTTCTACTAACTGTTCTGTCCAGCAGTGAGTGCAAGTCTCACCTATCATCTGTTTCTCAGTCCATTTTTAGCAAAAGACTTCAGGGTTGTAACATGAAATCTTCTCAAAGATCAAGATGGTCACTATCATAATTGCTGTTGCAACTGAAGGGGTACTATGAAGCTGATTTTTAAAAAAATAATTGCTATTGTCTCTTATATTCACATGATTTGGAAAAGCTATAGATACTGACAGCCTATTTAATTTATGTACATTTTTAATAACTATGTAATTTTACTAACTGTGCCAGAGAAAATAATATAGAAACATATCAGATTGTGAAATGGAACTATAATTATTTTAACTTTAATCCAGTCCTAAGGCTGCCACCCAGAAATATATTTTGTCCATATGGAAAAATGTGATACCTGCAACCGTGTTTCGGTCTTTTTTTCTCAGATGCAATTTTTCTGCTGTATTAAATTTCTGACTTCTTTTCAGTTTTTCTTGCCTGGAAGCAAAAACCTACAAATAGCCTAAGACGAAATTACCACACACTTGTTTAGATATAGGATTATTATGTTTTATTGTTGTAAATCAAACTGTTATAAATGGAACAATTTCTAACCTGGATCAAGCAATGTATTTTGAGCAATTTGCTTCCTTTTTTCCTGGCATATAAAATGGTTTTGTTCTGTCCCCCACACAATTACAGTAAGACATTCTGCTAAACAAATCAGCATGAGAACCAAATTAAGTCCTTTCAAAAGTAATAAATCAGTGCCTGGTTTCACAGAACATTGTATGACTTTTCCACTTAGACAAAGGGATAGATTTCAAACAGATAATCCCCAACATAACTCAGATTTGAATTCCTGAATTACATATCAATATACTCCAAGCCTTTTCAAAGGAAGCTGCTGCCTTTCTCATCATGGTGTATTTACTTTCTATCAGATAGTTAGAAATGGGATTTTTAAACAAAGATAAAATATTTTGGCAATTTCAGTATAGCAGGATCCAATCTGGATCAGTCACTGGATTCCAATGACCGACCCCGATTGGAACCCCGCAACATTATCCTGGGACATATATATTTGCCTTCATTTGTGAATTTTGTTATAATTATCCATCCTCTCAAACATTATATATCCAACATTAAATGGCAGCTTTCCTATTAATTTGAATGACAAGAATTTTCTAAAACAACACTTTAAAAATAGTGTTTGATTTTTAGATATTTAAGATTAGGCAAAATAAGAAAACTAAGTATTGTCCCTTATTTTGAAACATCAGCAGCTTGAGAATTTGAGAGCAATTAAACCAAAAAAAGTTGATTATTATATTTTCTTATAAAGGCTGAGTTTACATGACATGCTAAACCAAACAAACCACAACTGGGTTATATCTTCACATGTAGTGTGAAGCCCACTTACTGCAGTTTATCCCACAAACAATGTTAATATAGAAGCTAGCTAGAAGCAGGCATCCAGTGTTGTCTTAGGACGTTGCAACAGATGACGTTGGATATATATGGTTCCATTATATATATTGCAGTAGATTCTTATACCAATGGCTGCATGTTTCAATGGGAGCAGACAGTTTGATAGAGTTTGCCACATTCATACCTTCAGTAAAGGTGCTAACCTATAAACTTTTTCAAGAAGTGCATTCTTGGCCTTTTCCTATAAAAAAAAATTGAAACACTCCAGGCTAGCAGGTGACTTTAATGGAATGAAACCATTGTGGTTTTCCAATGAGAGGTAGAGACTGAGGTATCTATAGAAAACTATTATGCTATAAAAATTATGATAAGTGCATGGGGATGCTATCCTGAAAATGCTACTATGCATGAAAATACTACATGCATCCTAATATCTAACACAAATATATAAATCATGGCACATTTCATAATTTCCTTCTCCTTGCCTCTCCACGTCCCTTCCTGATGACTACCATGGACAAGGGATGGAAACAAAATGGGAGAAAGAGTTGAAAAGTTTGTCTCCAGTCCATCTTGGCTAGAGGCTTTCAAAGAAACAAGTGCTTTTAGGGGCAGATTTTTAAAAGTCCTAGAAGTCCTCTACAATGTAAGGTGGTTTCATCAGCATGGGATTTATTTTGAATGCCACTTTTGCTCAGTTTAAGTAATTTTACATTGGTTCCCATTCTCTATTCCTGTATATCTTTATCAGCCCATTTGTAACAGTTAATTATTGATCCTTGTGCTGTGCAGATTTTACTCATGTAACATATACAACTATCCTGTTTCTCCTATTCTTTCTTCTTTTATACTCCACACACTCTAAACTGCATGGGCCTGAAAGCCCTACATAGAAAGAAAAACTTTTTAAAATCTTTCTCCTAGAGAAGATAAATTTCATGTTCTGTCCTATCTAAATGTATTTATTATTTATTTTATTAAGCCTGTGCTTGCTTCTATCCAATGGAGCTCTGGAGGCAAACAAGAGTATAATCACATGCATACAAAATCTTCTATGGAGTTTGGTGAAAGAAGACATCTCAGAACATGCAGTGGCTTAATTTATCTCTGGACAGAAATGATTCACCTGAAGAGATTGCCGTATCCAATTTCCATAGAACTCAGACAAAGTGCTTAGGAGGGTTGAGAACCCAGAAAGAGACCTTTTAGGCAAGTGTTGTTATTTATGAAAAACACAGCCTTCTGCTATAGTATCCTGATCGAAGAGCTGCAAATCCAAAACAATTTTATACAATATTTTTAAATGTTATAATCCAAAACTTTCTCCTTTCTTTGGAGAAATTCTAATACCTTTTAGTCTCTTAACATAACAAGTTCTAGTCATCTGATCATCTTTGTTGCCCTTCTTTAAACTTGTTTCATTTTCTCTTATACCTTTTTAAAATAAGGGCATGGTATTTCTGAGTAAAATAACGTGGAATGATAAAATTTTATTTATAGACTATTAATAATCTGTCCAATGTTGTGTTATATGCAAATATTATAAACATTTTTCCATATCATCAGTCCTCCATCAGTTTGATGCAAAGAATTTGATGCAAAGAAAAAATTAGACCAAAAATATATTAATTGATTTTGGAGCCATTTTTTCACACGTTTGTTCACTAAACTTCAGCTCATACTGAAGACCCAAGAAATTTGATACGTTTATAACAAGAAGTCTGGAAGCCATCATAAAGATTTAGGATAGAATCTGGAGATTCATTAAGTGGAATTTCACTTTCTCTAAACACAGAAGGATACGTTTTGGAGCTTTTCCTTCAATCTTCAATTTCCTCTAAATTAAAAAAGAGCAATTGATGGACTTTGGAAACTCTTTAGAGAACAAGAAACAATCCATGGGTTTGGGGGGGGAAAGGGAGAATCAGTAATGGTCGTCTTCCTGCCATTTTTTCCCCAACATGAACATACTAGCTCTTGTGAATAGAAGCATTTGATCCATGGAACAGTCAGTTTAAATCCCAACCAAATTGATGCTACAAGGTCTTTAAAGCCCTACAGGGTTTGGGGACCATTTCTCCCCAGTTGTTTCTATCTGGTTAGATCGAAGGGGCATTATTATTTTAATGTTGTAAGTTGCTCAGACATATATTTAAGATGGCTAGCTATATAAATCTATTAAATAAATAAATAGTTCTTTCTTGATATATGACTGCTTTGCTCCTTTTCCTATAATCATTTCCACATCCTTTCTAGAATATATCACCTCTTTTAACCTAAGCCAGCATCCTCATCAGTCTCTTTCTGCATCCTATATTTTTCTGTAATATCCCATGAGAGAAACTAAACTTTTTTTAGAAAGAGATCGGCAATAACTTGTAATCTATACAGCACTACAAGATTAATAAATCCATTACCAATGTCATTTTACGCTTTATAAGGATTTCACAACCAAGGGGAAAATATCCAGGTCACAACATTTTGTCACTCATGGGAAATGTGGAAATGAGTGAACACGAGGGGATACAAATCTTTTTTGAGTCAAGATTTATATGGGGAGAAATTACCTTGTTAGCCAACTATGACTTGTTTTATTAGCATCATTTACTTCTAAGTAGATTGAGAAATGAAAAAAAGAATGAATTTCCAGTTTTACCATTTTCTTCCTCAGTTCATACCCATCATGAATAGAAGCAATCAGTCACACTTCCACAATACACTTGACTTTCAAAAGCAAGGCAAATTTTTGAGATCTCTTTCTTTCTCTCTCTCTTTGAAAGTTGTGACATAAGCAGCCCAGGCTTTGTATACTGCATAATGTAAAATTGACATATAGTTGGTTTTCAGTTGTGTTTTTTTTGTTTGTGCATTTTCTTGTTTCTATTGAAACTTTTCTTACAGACAGTTACTGTGAGATTCTAGTGCATCTCAACAGGTTATTAACATAGTTATTTCTATATTGCTTTGTTTTGCTATTGAAGAAAGCTGACTAACTTTAATACGGGTATTCCCCGAGTTATGAGCGTTCACTTAACGCTCGTTCAAAGTTAAATGATAAGTGCCCCCTAGTGTTTACGAGATAATCCCAAAATTACGAACGTTATAGCACCATGGCAGTTGTTCGCCCTTATGGACGACTGTAGAGGCTCTGCAACATTCACTATATCTCCCCACAACTGGACTCATCTTGAGAAGATCTGTCTCCTCTCTGGCGCAGTTTTTGCCTTTGAGGGAAAGGAGAGTCAAAGGAAGCTCCTGGATGCTGTAATATCGTGCAAGTTCAGGCACTTTTGCAGAGAATGGATACCTGAACTCTCGCAATATCACAGACCAGAGAAACTTTCATTTTCGGTGCAAACTTTGTGCCTGTCTCCTGCTTCCCCCACACACACACACAATTCTTTCCGCCGCCACCAGAACACTTTTTATCCGAATGGAGAGCTTGGGGAGATGGGGAAGTCCATCTGTGTGCAAATACAACGCTTGAAAATGCAGCAATTTGCTTCATTTTCAACTACCCCATTTGCTCACAAACGGAGCTCCCTATCTCCCCAAGGTGATTGAGCACCTATTGGACCCTTGGAAATGCAGAACTTCATTGTGTTTCCAAGTGTCCCTAGGTGCTCAAACACTTTGTATCTGAACGGAGACCTTGGGGAGATGGGGAGCTCCATCTGTGTGCAAATACAATGCTTGAAAATGCAGCGAATCGCTATCAGGCCGTGGCATGCCAGAAACCAGGTCATGCAAATAAGCCAACCCCATCCACGGGATGCAGGCAGCATGTGAAAGCACACCCTCTCCAGTCTGCGGAAAAACCTCTCTCCTCAGAACCAGTCCTTGGTGCCCAAACAGTTAGGGGCCGATGTTTTATATCAGGGGTGTCAAACTGCTGGCCCGTGGGCGGTTGCATCATGCAGAGGCCGCACCCACCCCAGCCCCAGCAATGCAAAAAAAATCACGATACGTCACAAAATATCACGTGATGCGGCAAGTTTGACACCCGTGTTTTATATAATGCTCCCATCCTAAATATACTTTTCCCATATAACATCTTCAGTGATGATTTGATGATATTAACTTTGAAAAAAGTAAAGTATATTATTAGACCAAAGCTGGAATGTAGCATCAGACTGTATTTCTGGATATTCTCATTGAACTGGTGTATTCTAAACAGATTCCCTTGAACTGGGATATTACAGATATTACATAATTTCTTTGGTAACAATAGAGAAGTGTCTGCCATTGCTTTATTCTGGAACATTTTTTTCCAATTTCCTAGTTTAGCCTGCAGCCCTGAAATTTCTTGATGGGCTCCCATCCAAGAATTAATTAGATCAAGACCTGCATCTTTTTCAAAATCAAGCAAGGTCAATTTTAGTGCCTCAAATCCAAAAATGGACCAAATAGCTGTTCTATATAAGGCTGCAAAGGATAATTCTGGGGGGAAAAAGGGAAAGTTCATTTCTACTCCTGGTGATGACAAATGCAGGAACCAGATTCCATCAATGAATTACAACCAAGATTTTTGTGTAATCAGATTTGAAATTTTCCCTTTCAAAGTAATGGATGTAGAAGTTTACATAGAATGCCAGGCCTCTACAGTTGAATCACATCATTGATTTTGTACTGATGAGACATCAGATGGATTTCCTATTATATATCCAAAGGCTGAACATCTGTCTTAGCAGAAAGCTTGTTCAGCCTCAGCCAAAAGCTCTCATATGCAGGGACACATGTCATAATTTGAGGCTACTGAACTGAAGCTATGCGGGAGGAGAGACAAGTCACTAGGGAATTATTTAACATAGTAGAGATTTGTTTTACACAAAAAGGACACTGAGGAGAATTTCCCAGTTTCAGCTTCATTTGTGGCTGCCCCTTTATTATTTTTCTCTGTTTGTTGGTGAGTATGGAAATCCACCATCATGTGTCACTGCTTAAGAAGAGTAAAATCATGCATGACATGGGTGCTCTCTCTCTCATTATCCATCTATCTATCTATCTATCTATCTATCTATCTATCTATCNTCTCTCTCTCTCTCTCTCTCTCTCTCTCAACATCCAGTGAAGCCAAGAAAGTGTGGCCCAGAGTCACTCAGTGAATTTTCACTGCTGTGTAAAGAATTGCTTTCTTTGACCTGATCTGTACTAATTTCTCTCCACAGAGAAAAGAAAGCATTTATTTGGACAGATAGAATTTCACAGGATAATTTGAGGCCAGTCACTTTCTCTCAGCCAAGCCTACCTCTAAGGCTGTTGTCAGAAAAATCTGAAGGAATGACCACTGTATATGCTATCTTGACCCTCTGACAAAAATGTGGGATAGTAAACTAGAAAATGAATCAACTGTAGTAGTTTAAAATGGGAAGTGAATAAATTCAGGGAGAGGAGGTAAGCTATTAGGCTTAAAAATTCATGTTACCTCTACATAGGAGTCAGATGCCTCCAAATAGCAGTTGTTGGGAAGAGTGTATCTTCACCTCCTGCTCACAAGCAGTTGAAAACATCTGTTAGTGGCTGTAAGAAACAAAATACTGGACTAAAATGGGCCTTGGCTTGATGTAGCAGAGCTACATATTGATTATTGTTATTGTTGATTGATTAAGGATTTCTTTGATCTCCTACTGCTAGTTGATTGTCTTGGCTTGCCTGAATTTGTTTGTAATATAAACTCACTGGAGATGAATCTACTAGAGGTTTCAGTAAAGCACCGTATCTGAGGAAGGGGAGAAAAAGCATAGAAAAAAACCAAACAAAAAATAACATTGTAGTTGTGGATGGATAGCTTTGTTAGAAAAATGTATGTACAGTATTTGATAGTACCTTTCATGAGCTACATTTGTGGTTCCAGATGCCAAAAATAATGAAACTATCAGCATGTGTGGCTATTTTAAAGTTTAATAGTAATTTCAAATGGCTTAATAATATTACAGACTAAGCAACAACTCTTATCTAGAATTAAGAACATTTTGCCAACCTCATTTGGGAATGATATTTCAGCAAAATAGACGTAGCAGAAGCTTATTTACAAATATAAATGGAAGAAGATTCAAAGGTGTTTCTCAGAATAAATTGACACAAAATATTATGTTGTTAATAAAAAAAAATCTGGTTTTAGAATGGCATCTGCACCAGTATTTTTGCAAAGAGCTACAAGGCTTCCAAACACTCCATCTATAATTATCATCAAAGTAAATGGTTGGTGCCAAACCTCAAGATGGTAATGTGAAGATTAGTAGATGATATAGGCTACAACAAATAGTTTGGTTTTTTTTAAATCTAGTATTATAAACTGTGGGTCATGCAAGATGCATTGGCTTCCAGTTTATTTCTGGGTGCAATTCAAAGTGCTTATTATCATCTTTAAAGTCCTAAATGGAATGGGGCCAGGCTATCTGTAGGATTTCCTCTCCCTGAGGTTATCTGTCCATTCCATGAGATCAGATAAGGTAGGCGCATTGTTGGTAGATTTTTCAGATTATTTACTCTTTGGTTTAAATAGTACAAACTGCTTGCCTTTGTGTCATTATGTAATACCAAAATGCTATCTGATATTTTGGCCCCCTCAAGGATCAGGGACCAACCATGCCTATGAGTAGATGCCACAAATGGACTCCTTTCCCATGTCACGAATGAAGGAGAATACACGTGTCCCAGGATAATGTTGCAGGATCCAATCTGGGTCGGTCGGCAGGACCAGGGGTTTTGCCTTCTGAGCTTTCAGACTCATACTGGAGCCCATCCCCAGGGAACTTCTCTCTCACTAGAATCCTTTGCCACGTAAGGAAGATTAAAAGTAGTGATGAGAAGAAAATTCCCTTCTGAACAAGCATTGGTTGAATGTTTAACTCCAAATTCAGTACTTATGCATAGTTATTCTCCCATAAAGAAGTGAGCATGATACAAAAAAGTATCATTGTACCAAGTAGTATAGAAAAAAAGCATTTTGCATATAATGCCTCCAGAAAAAACGTGTAACAGAGAGAGACACACAGAGAGAGAGAGAGAGAGGGAGGGAGGGAGGGGAGGGAGGGAGGGAGGGAGGGAGAGGGAGAAATTAGAATAAAAAAATTCAAACTCACTGGCCATTGATCATAATAATCCAGAAATAAAAAGACTTAGCTATTTGCTCACGTCAGTTGTGTGCCTTGAGTTCAGCTTTTCTGAATAGATTCATCGACCAAGTTAGCAGCTTAAATTGCGTAATGTGGTTTGCCTAATAAGGTTGCTCCTGGCTATAATTGCTGTTCTAGGATTAGGTGGTTAATCTTTTAAGTGAAGGCACTGAACTCCTCTTCTGAGAGATGAACTAGAGCACCTCAATAAATCATTAATGATTTTATGCCTCTCATACTGCACTTAAATCTACTATAACTGTTTCAAAAGCAAAAAAAAAAAAAACCACACACACACACACCTGGCTCCATCTTCTACTGTGATCAGTTAAGCTCCTAAGTAAGAGATCAGAGATTTAAGCTCAGAAGGAGAATTCTATTTTTTTAGTCTTAATGAGTAGAATGGCAGGTGAAATTTATCCCTTTAACTCAAAGGCTCTGTTTATATTACTTCTTTTGATTCATTTCTGAGGGACGCTAATTTTCTGTCAAGACAGAGAATTACCACGAAGTTCTGGTTCCCGAATATGTTTTAGTTCTCAGATACTTAGTTGATGATAAAATGAGATCATGGTAGTTTTACTGATAGAAACAAACCATCAAACAGTGTTTTAGGGCTCTTTGGGTTTATGGGCCATCAAATTAGAGTGAACTAACAAAATAATAAGGGAGGGACAAATAAATAATAGAAGGTGCTTCTGGAAAGTATAATTAAAGTTTCACATATTATTTCTTGGTTTGGAGGTGACAATGCCATTCATACTCTGCTTATTGATCCAAATTTTTGCAAGGCATTTCATGAATACCAATGCTAGATGCATTTTTGTGCACAAAAATAAATATGAATGTTGGTGCAAGAGAATAAACTCAACCCTCAAACTAATTTTACTGACTTTTTTCACTTGTTAAATTATCACTAAATAAAAATATAACTACAGGTAGTCCTCGACTTACAACCATTCATTTAGTAACCAAAATTACAATGGCACTGAAAACGTGACTTACAATCTATCCTTGCATTTACAACTGATGCAGCATCCCTATAGTCACGTGATCAAAATTGGCATCAGGTGTGTATTTACAATGGTTGCAATATCCCAGAGTCACATGATCACCATTTACGACCTACATTGCTCTGAATGTTATAGTTTATAGAATTAGCAAAGGTTCCTGTTGAGGCAGGCTTGCAAACTAGATAAATGGTCGAAATAAAGGGTCAACCCCGGGATCTCTAACTTGGCAACTATGAGACTTATGGACTTCAACTCTCAAAATTCCTCAGTCAATCATGCCACAAGTCTTAAAATCAGTGATGGCAAACCTTTTAGAGACCGAGTGCCCAAACTGCAACCCAAAACCCACTTATGTATCATCGGGTGCCGGGTGGGCATGGCTCATTGTGTGGGTGTGTCTGCGGTGGTAACGGCAGACTGGGTGGGACTAAAAAATTCAATCAATCAATTCCAACTTTGCGAGATCTTTTTTTTCCTGCGAGAAGTTGCAATTGATTGATTGATTGAACCTTTTTTGATATATATACACGGCAGCGGAGGCCTAAAGCAAAAAGGTTTTATAAAACCCAGTTGAAAGCCTAGGACTGGGGCGACAACACGCGTGCCCACAGAGAGGGCTCTGCGTGCCACCTGTGGCATATGTGCCATAGTTCGCCACCACGGCTTAAAATTGTCAAGGCTGGAGACCCCTGAACTAGAAAACATATGAATTGGTGAAGGACAATTCCAGACCTTTAGCATTTTGAGCAGGATGTATTGAAATGCCTTTATGTGGAAAATACAATGGAATGAAGGGGAAAGTATTTTGAAATACTGATTGACAGCACTGGATGTCTAATAAGCCAAAGGTCCATTTCGTTATTCCTTAAAACTACTTAAACTACAACTAAAAAGTTTGGGACAAGAACTCCAAATAAATTCTCAGCTTTAGAGTTCTATTGCCATCTGGATAAAGCCTGTATTCAAAGCACATGTGGCAATTCAGGGCAGACTCCACAGCCGAAGGATTCCTGAAAGCTCAGGAGACTGTGGTTTCCTACTATGTCAGTCATTTAAGTTTTAATTTTTCCTTTTTGCTACACATATCATTGCACAAGGCTACAGAATGATACTTATCATTTAAAGAGATTGCCCATGCCAGTGTTAAACCAACCACTTTTGATTTGTTTGGCACAGGGATAGCCTGTCTGGTGGCTCTTACTGGACTGATACAACTCTCAACAAACTCAACCATAATGGCAAATGGTCAGAATTACAGAAATTATTATCTGAAACACTGAGAACCACAAAACCTATTTACCAGAAATCATATTAGTTTATTATGTGGTATGTGATTCTAGACAGTTGTGGAGCAAATATAAAACAATTTTCAACTGCAAATAGATGCAGGGAACCTATTTTTCTCCTTTTCTGAGAATGATCATACTGTAACTCATTGTATCCCAGGAAAGCAAATCTGCTGATGAGTTATACTAGTTCATCCCAAAGGAATAAAAATAAGTACAGTATATTACACTGCTAACAATTATATATTATATTTGAAGATACCATGATCTAAAAGGGATTTATCTATTGCAAATGCAGACCTGATGTTTGTACTAATGTTTGTACAAATGTACATATACACATATACACATACATACATACATACATACATACATACATACATACATAATATGAAGGAGAAAATAATATATGCATGGCAAAAAAAATTAAACAAGATAGAAATCAATAGAAATAATTTCAAAAAGGGCTGCTGTGGTTTATTTTGTAACTCAGGCATCTTCCTAGCCAAGGAACCTCTGTGAAAGATTAATGTAGTTTGAACTTTTATAGAGGAATATCATTTGTGCACTGTCACATTTAGCAAAAATGGTGCTTCAGTCACAGTTCAGTAATATTCTTGCATATTATTTCTAAGGCATTTGAGAGTTTAAAGAATTATTAAAGGGCATGCTATACTCATTTGGTAATAAGGCAGAGTGCAGTTGCAGTCTCCATACGATTCCAACAAATGGAATCTCTGTTAATTTGGTTGCATGTAGAGGATGACAATAATAATTATCCAGGTGATATAAACCCAACTCAAGAATATTGAATGTGTTCAGATCTTTACAGAGGGTTTTTAAAAAGAAGGGAGCCACATAGGTATCAGAAACCAAATCTCTCAAACTCAAAGGCTAGAGATCTCCCATAGTCAAAGTTAACTCAAGGTCAAAATAGATCTATGAAAGACAAATCTCCTTTACAGTGTAGTGAATGATGCTTTTTTTTTTAATCTGGCAGAAACTGGACTCAGAACCCATTGGTCCATCTGAGGCAGAAGATACAACACGTCAGTGGAGAACCTGCAGACCTCTAGATCTTACCGATTTATATTTCCCAGTCACTCCAACTATCATAGGTCCCGACGGGGAATGCCAGGAGTGTATTTCAACAACATCTGGAAGGTCAGTTTCCCTCATCCTTGATAAAATGCACGCAAGTTACGAGAACATTTTTATGCAGCTTTCTTAGCTTTGAAGATTTGTGTCTGGAATCTACAGTCCATCTTCAACATTCAGAATAACAAATATTGCATTCACTTCCTTTGCCAAGTCAAAAAGGCAGTCAATTTTGTATTTGAAAATTATTTTTAAAAGAAATATTTAAGTAAATGAGAAGACACATGTTCCTTAGTATTATCTAATAGCACAACCTACACACACACACACTCAACATTCTATGCTATCCTTTTTTTCATTATCATATCTATACATTATAGATAGAAACTATATGAATGTGATAATGGAAGGGAAGAAAACACCGTCCCCTTCCTTGTCTCAGAAGACAGGATAAATTCCCACTGTGCCAACCTATTATCTAAATATGGCAGGTACTTATAAAATTCTTGAGCCAACTATATTTCTTAATCTACTTGCATTTTACCTTTGTCCTTCAGTCCCTTTTGCTTATTAATGTCAATGAAGGCCTTAAGCTAGCTAATGAAACATAGAATATACTATGCAGAATATATTAGCCCTTGAGCTTTTGCCTTTTTACTTGTAGATATTCATCAAATCTCTCCTTCAAAATGCATTGCTGTGTGGCCACTGACAAGAGCCCTGCAGTAAAATTAGAGCAGTCAATCTTGCACATAGGAAAGCAGGAGAGGACATTTATCCGGCCAGGTTCGTCTTCTTCATTCATTTCTATTTTAATTTCTCACAAAGCCAAAGTCTTTTGATCATCCAATTCTACAGTAAATGCAGTCAGAAACAAGTCAGTACTTCAGCCAATAAAGAACTAATGACAGCAGATGCACTTCTGGGTTTCAAAAATCTTTCTTTGATGCCAGAAATGTTTCAGCTCACTCCTGGGGAAAAAGAAAGCTTTCTGACAATTTGAAAAATTCAAACATTATCTGCCCTGATGACACTCCAGATTCTTAATTAAAACAATTAATCTCCAGATGCAATTTTTTTTATTTTTAAATTCATGAATTGCTTTTTTGGTCACAGGAATATATGAATATGCCACAAATCATCTAACATAACATTAAACTAAGTTTGCTTTATCCAAAGCTAAGTGTTTTTTGCTAATAAAGTTAGCTTACCTGTCTTGTTTACAAAAAAACAATACAACAACAGCTATATATAGAAAGGCTATAAATACATACAGTATGTTTTATCTGGAGGTCAAATAATATATATATATATATATTAAGATTAAGCTCTAATAAATGCTAAATGTGTTAGGGATATCAGTTTCTTAAAGTTTATTTAAGGAGGAATATTAAGAATATAGCTTTCATTGAGACATTATTTATTTTACAAATTGCAACAGTTCTTTAAAAAATCCTAGTTTTGTTCTGAATTGATCCTTGTGCTAAGACACAAACCAATTCTTATTCATTGTTGTCAACTATTAAGGTACATCAGACAAGAAAAAGCCACCACAAGAACTACTGAAACTCTATTATATTGTTCTAGAATACCAAAACCTCTTATACCGAAGAGAATCAAGTTGGGATAATCTTGAGTTTCTTTCTCACCTCTCTTTTCTGCTTAGAGATGATCTTCTAGTGTTTACAAAACTGCACTTGCATTCCTCCTTATCTCTGCACTCCTCTGCAACTCCTTCAAATCAACTGTTACCAACTGGCTCAACTGTATCTCCCTCCTCACAGAAATATTATCCTGTCAGAAAAGGAACAAAGGGACTTACTTTGAAAAATAATGCCCTCTCAATCTCAATGAGTAGTCCACTTCCATCCAGCAGGCCATTAAATGAAAATTAAAGCATTAAGAATTATCTTATTTTGGACTTCCAGTTTTGCCCGGTAGCACACGGTCGTGGGACTGCAAAAGCTCCGCTTCTCACTGCTCTTTTCACCCTGACAGGGGACCCTAAATGGGTCTAAAGTCACCCCAAAGAGGCGGCGAAGAAAGAGGAGCACCCCAGCGATTCGGGAACAATGGCAGTTATCCCATTCGATCGGGAAATTCCCTCTAACCTGACAGGAGAAAGGCTGGCCCCATCTCAGTAGCCAGTCCAAGCTACTTGCAGCCGAAGTCCACAAGTTCACCAGAACATCGGTGAACAGCATGCTGAAACTGGGTGAGAAATTTGATCTTCTCTCTCCTGCTCTATATCCTAAACTTTTGGAAAAGATACCCCAAGAAGCAAAAAATCCTCCGAAAGTGAAAAGGAGGGAGAGCTTTGCCCTATCCTCCCACTGAAGGAAGCTGCAAATTAAACTATTAAGGGGACAAAAATATACTCTTGCTGACATCTAGTGGTGGAAGAGAATATATAACTTTAGCTGCTTTGTTATAAGTATTGGCATGACGCCCAGAATGAGATAACCTTCTTCTTTGATCTTTAAAAGAGCTAAATAAAACATTCTGGGCCAGCCACAATAAGCAAAGATTATAATTGAAAAAAACATAACTGACCTTCCTGGATGATAAACACCTATTGACTATGACTTTAAAGCTGTTTTCAGAGAAAGAAAAAAAATTGAATTCTAGCTATCATGGAATCTCAAGAGCTTGCAAAAAGAACTTGTCAAGAAAAACCAAATACTTTCCAGGAGGAAATGCTCACTTTGTTGCAATTAATCCAAACAATAATGGCTCTAAACCACAATGAAATTTAAAAAAACTTTGATGACATAAATAGACATATCTTTATGTTAACCTCACAACATAAGAATTTTCAGAAAATGAAAATCTACCAGTGGAAGGGATTGTGATTTAACACAGATGGAGGAAAACACACAAGACATGACTGAAGCACTGGAACTGGAAGAGATAGTCCACACCCCAGAATTACAAAACAAAGCCGAAGATAAGAAGAAAAGCCTGACAAAATGGATTACAGAGATACCAAAAAATCTACGACTTGAGAGACAAAAAAAGATAAAAGAAATCAACATCTTACCTGATTTGTCTCTCCCAAATTTAACAACATCCACAAGAAAATGGCAAGACTTTTTAACTAAGTGGAATAGATGGATGAGAAAAGCCATTTGGCAAAAGAAAAAGACTAAAATCAGATTCAAGGGATTAGAAGATTGGACCTATCAGAAGCAAGTTTTAAAGATTAAGCATTTGTTTGAATATGGTTAAAATATAATATGATCTGCTCAACGAGTAACTATTGAATGGAATAGAGTTGAAAGATGTGTGTGTGTGTGTGTGTGTGTGTGTGTGTGTGTGTGTGTGTTTGTGTGTGTGTGTGTGAAATGTAACTGTCTTATCAGATGCAATTTTTAAAGATTAAGTATTTGTTTGAATATGATTAAAATATAACATGGATTACTTAATTAGTAAACATTGAATGGAATAGAGTTAAAAATGAAAAAATGGGGGATATAAATGAATTTTAGTTTGAGAGAGAGATATTTTCTTTCTCTTTTTCTTTTTTCTTATTCTGAGTAGTATTGTATTTTTTTTATGATATGAGAAATGTAATTGTTGGGAGGATTATTGTGAGGGAAACAGCTTAGATATTTAACTGTAAACCAACTTTGAGAAAATCTTAACAGATAAAAATGATTTCAATTTTGTGGGGAAAAAGTCTAAATGAGAATGTTGAAAACAGGACATATAACGCAACCAAGAGGACTAACTAGAAAAGAAGTTCTATATTGATGCTATTACTAATTGGATAAATGTTAGAAAAATGTTTATATTTAACATCTTTGTTACTAAAATACTAAGAACTGCGTTGACCTAATGTTTGCAAAAGAAAACAATACGGGAAGAAGAGAAAATCAAGGAAAGCTATTATGTAGAGTACGATATGATAGAAATTGACTATTATTGATTGTTGTGAAATGTGAACCCAGACAACATGTTGTTTACTAAGCACCAGGTTGTTAGTTTTTTAAAAAATCAATAAAATATATATTTAAAAAAAAGAATTATCTTATTTTTATCTCCTTCTGCACCCTTTTTTCTTTCTGTATTATGTCTTTGTATGTTATGAGGCTGATGGTGGTGACTTTTTATTATTATGGAAGTTGTTGTGAGAGCATTACAGGCTTCAGTTATGCTATAAATAATGCTATATTATAATGCTATAAATAATAACTCATTTTAAAAAGAAACAAAAATTCCATAAACTCCAAAAAGAAAAAAAAAGAAAAATCATTTTTATGCCTTTTCCTTTCTCCCTTTTAAACTCTGCTTTATTTCAAACTTCTGCTTTGTGCCAGACCTCTTCTCTTTTTAAATAGCCTGTTTTGGAACTCTGTGTCAAGGATAATTCACTCTCTGTCTCTCTTTTTGCACTAGTATAACTTCAACATCCCAGTTCAATTGAGAGGGGTTGACTTCTTTATCTTTTTAAAAAAACTAATATGTTAGTTTGGCTGGTGGGTAGATAATTTTATTTTACTTTTTCTAAGTAAATGAAACTGGCATTTTTAAACATTTTTGCAGGCTTCATCCAAGACCCAGATGGAAAACTGTGAAAGCTAGATTTTGAGGGCACCGAGGCTGACAGCTTCTCAAGCAGGAGGCTTCATCCAACTTGTGTGAAGCTCATATTTGTACAGAGGTCTTTATTAAGAATCCCAAACTACTTTAATCCATCCAGGAGATTTGTTTCAACCTATAAAAATAAAGAACAATGACAGCTATTTAAGAGAAGCTCTAAAGCATAGAAGAGGGCAGTCACTCAAGGAAGAGCTTTAGCCAAGATGAAATCACAAATTATACCTCATCTTATAGAAAGCATAGTAGCCATGTGTCTATGATAAGAAGTGTCACAAGAATCTGCTCAGCTTTCCCAATCATTGATGAGAAGACTGGAAAAAAAAGAAGAGAACCCCAGGGAAGGGGCCAAGATGGAGAGTATATAAACATAGGATACCAAGTTTCACAAGAATTTTGGTTCTGATCCAGGTAGCCAATAAGCCTGGGGAAAACTGGATTCCCTCAGGTAATGCCATCATTTTAGAAGATGCCTTCTGAGACACTTTTGAAAGCATAGGATCAGAATTGGACAGAGTTATTTAGGCCAGAGGTCCCAAACCTTTCCAGCTTTCCAGTCCTCTCCTAAGCAAAACTCCACATAAAGCAACACAAGCAGATACAGCCCATAGCAATATAGAAGGCTGTCCTTAAAATTCTTTTTTGCCTTGGAAAATAAAGGCAAGACTACATCTCTTTGCCTAGCCACCTTTCCCTATCCCCCACATGCAAGACATTAAGTCATCACCATCATATAAAATGCAGTGTTGTGCCTAGGCTCACTGATTCACAGTCGGCTATACATAAGTATCTTCTGTTATACATCTGCTGCGGTGCAGATTTCTGCACTTTTATGAGTTGACTCAGTATTTGTACTGCTGCCTCATAATTGCACTGAAAACATCCCTAGCTGTACTACTCCGTAAATGGTAGCAAAATATTTGATAGCAAAATCAGCAACACCCACTCCTTTCCTCTGTGCCGTCTGGAAATATGGAACTTTACTGTCTCCATAGCATTTTTGTGGGTATCACTAGCATCCTTTTTTTAAAAGAATCTTAACCACTGAATGACCACTCTACAGGTTAGTAATGATTAGACTTAGTTACAGCTTTCACAAGCAACTAAAAAATCAAGTTTTATAAGATACCTGAGGGATCCTAGTAAAGTCAATAGATAGAACCTATCAAGAGATAGGAAAAGAAAATACTCGCATGAAAAAGAAAATATATTATGAGGGCGAAACAGCATCATTTTAGAAGATGAACTTTTGAATTTTATAAAATAAAGGCTAGATGCACACAGTAAAACATGGTAGAAACATGTAAACTAGTCAAATCAGACATAAAAACAATATGAAAAGTTGATATTGTGTATTAGCCAGTCTTCTCCAAATTAAGGTGCCCTCAAGACATGTAGCTGATTCCCAGAATTTTCAGAAATCACCATAGAGGTGACTTCTGACATTACTTCACTGACTTTCTTCAAGAATGACTCCAGCTTCCTTCCACATGATTAATCCATTTTTATTAATAATCAGATTAGTTTTTATATCATTTTTGTTGGTTAGTAATTCAGAGGGACAACAGATACAGTGTTAATATTGCTAAACCAGGTCTCTACACTATGTCATGTTCCTAATCTCCCACACAAAGATCCATCTTATTAGCAAATAGCCACTTAACTCTTAAAAGCTTTTGTAAGCATGGTTATTAGAACTAGGGGTCATACTTTTTTGGAGCTTTGACAATTGCTTATATATTTTTTTTCACTGGATTTATTTTATGCTTCAGCTTTGATGTTTGAAGTCACTTGCTAGATTATTTTAAAAACTCTTCTTCGTTGATAGACATAAATGGGCCCTCTGTATCAGGATATAACACTGAGCATAAATGTTGGGTGCAAAGAGGAAGATAACAACAGATACTTTGTGCTTTATGAACTTCTCAATAGCTTCTGGATGTGACTCTTGCTGTGAGTCAAGGAACTTCTGGCACTCCAGAAACTGGATGTGATTCTGATACTGATAAACAAGTGAAGAAAACCAGAAAAATTATAAGTGATGGGAATCCCTGAGCAATAGATAGACTTTCCCCAAATTTTTGCTTTCCAGACACGTTGTGCCACAAATACCAGAATTCCCTATTCTGGTCATCCTACCTGAAAATCTTGGAGATTTTGTCTGAGATGGAGCATTCTTCCATCTGAAATAGGAGTTGGATTTTGGATTTTGAAAAAGAAAAACCATTATTTATTGTGTCTATGATAATAAAGACACTGTATAGGAAAAGTATCTATGTAAGAATCTCCTGTGGCATCTACCAAAATGGATAGTCAACACATACCAACATAAACAGTAGCTATGCATATATCCAAATTTGCATACCCAAGTCTTCTTAAAGAAGGTAAAATAGCTAGTATTTATGAAATCTAAACCTTCAACCTTCATCTTCAGATGTAACAGGCTTTTGATATGTCCTGTGGTCCTGATCTGCCTAACAAGGAGAGACAAGAAGCAGTCAGTTAGGTCAGTTAAGCATGGTAGCTGCTTACATTCTGAGTTAGTTTAACACTGTCTAGCCCAGCTGAAAAGCATTTATTCTGATCCAGTATTTCATAGCCAGAAGGAAAGCCAAAACATTTTCAAAAGTCATAAAAATGGTCTCACAACATTTGATGCAAGACATTTGGCCAAAAGTAACTATTTATGGAAATAAAGCATTATGCTGGTAGGTCTCAAGTTTCATAAATCATAAAATTAAGAACAATGATGCATAAAAATAAAACATAACAAAATCTGGTCTTATTATCCCTTGAGGATGAAACAGTTTCAAAAAGTATTTTGAAGTGAGACGGAAAGAAAGCTATTTTTTTAAAAAATAAGGCAGATGGAACTGGATCTCATTCATTTCAATGTTTTACTGATTTATAGTCAAAGACTAGGGATGGTTCCTATCAAGTTTCTATGCTTTTCAATTTATTATTTCATTTTTTGGGGAATCTTGGTAAAACATGGAATTTAAAAATAAATCAGCAAAAAGTGAGGACAATCAAAGAGCATCTACAAAGAGTAACTTGGTTTTCATGGGAAAAAATCCCGAATTCAAACTTTTTCCTGAGCACTGGGACAATAGCTGATAGTCTGGGTCACTAATACTGAACCAGGTGAGTTAGAAATTAACTTGAAATGAGACCATTGTCCAGTTAGCAAAATAAAATTAGCAAATATTGAAACAAATTATAAGTTTGATGGAAAAATATTCTTCAGTATTATCTCAGGTACAATAAAGGAATTAGTCTGACTTCTTTACGCAAAGTATTGGGCTGCTTTCATTGGAAAGGCCCTGTCCTGAATGTCCACCACCACTACAGCCTGCAGGAATAGGGTTGGAGCAATGTAAAGCAAGTAAAAACGTTGGAATGTTCACCATGGTTTTGTCTAACTCTTGTTTTCTCATCATAGAGCAGTATCAACTCTCTTACTTTATCTTCACAACATCAGAAACATGGTTTTCTTATCATACATAGGTCCCTCAGTAATCAAACTAAATTATATAGACATTTGACCACATCAGTCCAGCTACTGCTTGTGGCAACTCCCAGTGAAAGAATGTGAAGTTATGCAAAAGCAAAGCTTGATTATGCAACGCCCTATTCATTTTACACTATAAGTTGATTCTTCGTGGCATATGCCCTTTCCTGCCCATTTTCCTGTACCATTTACTCCACAATAATCCAAATAAAGGATATTCTATTTTATTCTCATCAAAAATATGTTGACTATGTGGGTCTAGGTCAGTGGTTCTCAACCTTTTTAATGCCGCGACCCCCAACTGGTCGTAAGTCGAGGACTAAACCGGTCGTAAGTCGAGGACTACCCAACCGGTCGTAACTCGAGGACTTTCCCTGCCCAGGAGCGCTGCGCATGCGTGGTTCCGCCCCCTGCGCCGGCCAAGGCATAGCTGGCAAGCAGCAGAGACGGAGCAGGCCGACCACCAGCTGGCCCAGCCCAAGGGAGGTAAGGCACCCGCCGGAAAAGGGGGAAGAAAATGGCGGACAGCCTTGCTTGGCGACCCCCGTGAAATGGTCGATCGACCCCAAATGGGGTCGCGACCCATAGGTTGAGAACCACTGGTCTAGGTGTATTAAATTTTGAAATGAGTTATATTTTACTATTGTTAAAGATTGTTAAAAGCTGACAGAGCTTTCTGATCATTTCCCCCCTCAGCCAAGTTTATTGTTCAGGTCAAATAAATATTGCAGAAT
This sequence comes from Protobothrops mucrosquamatus, assembly GCF_001527695.2. Taxonomy (NCBI): domain Eukaryota; kingdom Metazoa; phylum Chordata; class Lepidosauria; order Squamata; family Viperidae; genus Protobothrops; species Protobothrops mucrosquamatus. The sequence continues at coordinate 176,689 of NW_015386906.1, read as the reverse complement.
GTTTCTGCTGAACTAATCCACAAAAACATATATTAATAAAGGTGTTTAAGACCTCACAAAATTCTGTTGTTTTTGCTGCAACTAATTCAACTATCCTTACACACTAAAAAAGTTGTTAAAATAACAATGTACTATTTTACATTACAATGTAAACAGTCTAGATTAGAGATTACATCAATGAATGTAATCTACATATTGCAAAAAAAAAACACCAAGGTAAATGAACAATTCTCACCTACTTATGAGGCCAGCATTTGCAATCAACATCTTTAATATTCAATCTCCACAATACTATCTCTGTTCTGCCATCTGGTGTTGATTGGAGAGAACAGCATCACATTTTAAAATATATGTTTAAACAGAAAGCAAACACTTCAAAGGTTCTTTTTAGAAAAGCTTTGGAATCCATCCACTTTGTATATAATAAAATAAATATGAAGACTTTATCTGAGCTATAACATGTAGTGCAAGTAACAATGATTTTAGCCCACATATACTACACACATACATTCATTTTACTTTGCAAATGATGTTGAGGCTTTGAAATTAACAGCAGGACAAAATTTACATGTCAACATGATTTCACACCGTAATCGCTAACTGCTACTAGCTAACAACTAATTGCAGTTTTGGCTTCAAATAATACTGAAGGAAAAGTATCCAATGTAATTACAGCCACACAGGAAGGAAGGAAGATACATTCATTCATTCATATTCATTAAGTCATCCTAGTAATGCACTGAAATAGCCATGTTGTAGTACTTTATGCATTTTGCTGTATTTGGATTTGAATTATGACTTTTGTTCATCTGATACCGTAATAACAACCTACATCTGACTTCTTAACTAGTCTGTAGACCAAAATGTGGGAGAAAGCCTATTGGATTGTTTTCCACAAGCTTCAGAAAAGGGAAAATAGAAATTCAGTTAAGACCATCACAAGATAGTGCATTCTCATGTGTATTGGAGGGAAGACAGTGGAGAGCCAACCACTAAAAATAGTGAAAAGAGATAATCTGAAAAATGAATCTCTGCTCAATAGCAGTGGGAACATTTTCTACTAATCAATCATATGTTCTTACACAATCTAAAGATCTTCCTCCAAGATATAAAGATATGATCAATCTGAGAATAGAAACAAGCATTTTAAGAGCAATTTATAACATGTTTTGCAGAATTTCCATACCTGCGCAGTAATTTTCAATCTTAAATATCCATGAGACAATATTTCTACAGAACAATGAAGGGTCACAAAAATTAAATGTTCTGTTTACTACAAATAGAAACCAAAAGGAAAGAAAAATTAATGTAAATTTCAGAATTTTCTTAACACATTTTACCATGCTAATGGTGATATTTTCAAGAATGGAAAGTGGCGGTTCTCTCTACAATGAAAAGTTGCAACCCACAACAATAAAATTATCCTATAGTTACCTTACAATATTTTCCGATAAGCTTAGTAGTATTTTCATTTGAATAGAGATAATAATAATAATAATGATGATGATGATGATGATGATGATGATGATGATGATGATGATGATGATGATGATGATGATAGGGACCTTGAAGGTCATCTAGTCCAACCCCCTAGTCAGGCAGGAAACCCTATACCATTTCAGACAAATGGCTGTCCAGTCTCTTCTTAAAAACTTCCAGTGTTGGAGTATTCACAGCTTCTGGAGGCAGGTTGTTCCACTGATTAATTGTTCTGTCAGGAAATTTCTTAGTTCTAGGTTGCTTCTCTCTTTGATTAGTTTCCACCCGTTGCTTCTTGTCCTGCTTTCAGGCGCCTTGGAAAATAGCTTGACACCCTCTTCTTTGTGGCTGCCCCTGATGAGATATTGGAACACTGCTATCATGTCCCCCCTCGTCCTTCTCTTCATTAAACTAGACATACCCAATTCCAGCAGCCTTTCCTTATATGTTTTAGCCTCCAGTTCCCTAATCATCTTTGTTGCTCTTCTCTGTACTCTTTCTAGAGTCTCAACATCTTTTTTACATCGTGGTGATCAAAACTGGATGTAGTATTCCAAGTGTGGCCTTACCAAGGCATTGTAAAGTGGTATTAACACTTCACATGATCTTGATTCTATCCCTCTGTTAATGTAGCCTAGCACTGTGTTGGCCTTTTTGGCAGCTGCAGCACACTGCTGGCTCATTATTTAGGTGATTGTCCACTGGGATTCCGAGATCCCTCTCACAGTTACTATTGAGCAAGGTACCATTGAGCAAGATGTATAGAATTGTATTGTTTGCATGAGTATTTGGTCCTGTGTTCTGTCCTGATGAAGAAATACTTCTTACAAAGAATCATACTTTGCTTCAGCAGTTCAGTACACCTGGGAAATTTATATAATGGCTCCATAATATAGACAGCAACATGCTTCAGTTGGCTCAGCAATATATAAAATATAAAACATTCTGTCAATATCCTGAGGTTTTAGTGATATTCTTTATATAAAATTTCAATAACATGCACTGCCCACATTTGAAGGACACTGCATTCAGAGATCTATATTTAGAAATTAAATTAATCTTTGCATTTTATGTGCCCATTTTACTTACGTGCTGGGGAAGGAGAAAATTATTAGATAAGGTGTGAAGCAAGTCTTTTTTTTTTCTTCTCCTGCTGGGGAGGATACGAATGACTCCTCCAAAGAGGAAACATCCCATTGTTGCATAAGATTTGATATGTCTAAAATATTTCAAGATTATAACACCGTCTCGCTGAACTGTCTTGTTCCAACTTTACCAGAATTGGTTCAGTTTTGAAAATAATAGAATAATTCACTCTTGATACAATTAAAATAGTCAGTTTCAAGGTCAGACATCTTCCATTAAATCAGAACAGCTATTCTCACATCAAGACACTTCCAGCAAGGATGGAACAGGGCATTTTGAGGTTGAAGCATTCCATATTCTCAGTTTCTGCTAACAAGCAGTGTAAGTTTTATTCATGGCAACAGTAGCTTGAATTTTGCTTCCCTGAAAAAATATGTTTTTATTTTTTATTTTTGTGAGCAACCAGTGTACATTCACAATGCAACTGCACCTACAAAAAATCCTGCTCTGCTGATGCAAACAAACTGTCATCTTCTTATGAATTTTGAACTTCATGCTTCAAAAATCCTTATAAAAGCAGAATGATGCCAATTCATTATATTACACTTTTATTTTACAGTTTTTCAAAATCTGTTTTACAGATACATTAACTGGGACAGCTGCAATACTGACCAAAAAAAGCATACCTATAAACCAAATACACGTTTTAATATTTACTAGTATAGAATCACTAATATCCAAAGAGATGTGTCATGTAGTAAAGAGGATGTGCGGCAATGCAAAATGTAGAGAAAAGATGTTAAAATAAAAAGTAAACATTGCATTCATGGTTACACAGCAGAGATCTTTGCAAACACATTTGGTATTGTAACATTCTAGACAGCAATATGCTTTGTAATACATATTGATTATAATACATGCCTTAGAAAGCTTGTATTCTGTGTAAACTTTAACCAAATAAACCAGATAATGATAAAACAGAAAATAATCTAATCTGAAAGTAAGTTCTTCATCTTAAAAGGACACTGAATTCAGATGAACTTTAAATTATTTTTGGAATATTCCTTCTCTCTTGCACATTATTTTCCTTTAAATGAGAATTTCATGATGCTACTTAATTGCTGCTATTGTGCAAGACAAATATAAGGTCTTCCAAAGCTTTGCCTCAAAAAAGTCAGTAGCACAAAATGATTTATAAAGGACTTAATTTTGAACAGCACTGCAATTCCTCAGCTACACTCCTGTGGTGCAAAGTAGCAGTTGTTCTAACAAACTGAGAAAAATCTCAGCCAAAATTTCAATAATCTAACTGCTGTTCTCAACATCTTACCTACTGAAACAGCACTTGTTTTATCATTATTGGGAACTAAAAGACAAGATCCAAGCGCTTTGGAACTTCTTTAATGAGCTACAATACCAGAAGATGATGCTCTCCAAGTACAGGGTTTTAACAGACTAGCTACAGTGCACTTTTAGGGACTCTTCATATTTTCAAAGATGCCCCTCAAATCCTAGATATCAGGCACTAGTTTTGCCCTGCTCCTGGCTCTGACATGACATAAACTGTCATACAGCTCCAAATATCAGCCCTATTGACACAGGACAGCAGCTTCTTTAAAAGGCAATAGGAATAACATACGGTTTCCATCAAGCCAAAATGTTTAAAATGTAGATAGGGCACAATGGCATATTCAGCATCCAGTTCCTTATCCCTTCTCCATAATAATCTTACATGTTCAGCTCTCACTCAAAGCTTGTTTTCAACTCAATCACCACACTTCTGACTACAGACAAACCATTATGGGAATAGATTGAAGTTTTTGAAAAGCAATGACCTGCATTCCAATCAATAGTGTCTTGTCGTACTTGGAAAGTCAGCCACAGCCTTCGTCAGAAGCAGTTTTTACAGCAGATTATTTATAATCTGTATAAATATACATGCATTTCTGTCTTAACCTCTTTTTACTAAAATTTTCATACTGAAAGTGGTTATCGGCTGACAATTAAAAAAACAAATCTCTCAAGTTTATTCAAGTCTTCTTACATTTCTACAAATAGAGCATGTCACACTGGCACTGAAAAAAGTTGAACAAATCTGTCTTTTTTTCCTTCTAGAGCCATCTAATTGAAATATATAATCTGAAATAAGGCTAAAAGGAAAAGAAAAAAGGCATTTCATTTTGTAAAATCAGACCTAACAATTTCTTTGCACTTATGTCCTGACATTGACACTGAGTGGGCTCTGCATATATTTATCATAACTGTTAACATAAAGCTTCATAAATTCAAAAATGTTTGGTTGATCATGGACCCACATTAAAAGAATTAGAAAATAAAACATAAAAGGTGGGGGGAGGGAATGAACCAACGTTGATTTGAAGCTTCATCTTCTGACTGCTCAAAAGGCCAAAATATCCAATAAAATGTAAAACACAGTATATATTTTGTGTAGTCTAAAAAATCTGTTACGATAACTTATTGCAAATTGCACTTGGCAGTTCGCCAAAATAATGGAAAAACTACCCCCTGTTGGTTGGCACAGTCCTTTAGCCTTGATTCAAAGTCACCAATAGAAGGACCTGGAAAGAAAATTTGCAGCTGTGCTCAGCCAACTGGCTGCCCCTTCTGGGTGTGATCCAACACGGGACACGGCTTTGTCTTGCTCCTTTGAAGGACTTTCATCTTCTGGTAAGTATTCAGGGAGGTCAGTATTTTGCTCCACTTCTACTGGAGTATCTTGGAAAGGAACCAACATCTGCATAAAATGGAACACGGTGTTAACATGCATCATGGAACATCACACAAGATCTGCTTTTGCTTTTCAGCTACATTTATTTCTGCAATCATTTTTAGATCATTTAACTTCTAGCAGTAGAAAGGATAAAAATGACTTTTTAAAACACATATTTCTTTTCCTCTTCAAGCTCATGAATTCTACTAGAACTAGACTAGCCAAACATAGATGACATGGAAAATTCCACTCCTGAAGCTTTTCTTATCCGCATATAACTGTTGTGCTATTATGCAGATATTGGTGCTCAAAGCAGATTGGAAAATTTATCTGCCTAGAATCTCGTGTATATGTGGTGAATATTGTTATATCAGATAAAAAGATTACAATGATTGTTGCTGCTGTTATCTTAGTGCCAACGCTTTTAACAATTTACTTTTATAGGGTGGGCAGTTCTCTCACCTCTTCTCCGCTTTCACTTTTTACAACTTGCTGGGCTTTCATAATTTTGGTTGATGCTATTGCTGTGGCCAGTGCCTGCACAAAAATGGAAAACAATAAGTAGAACAGGATTTTAAAAAGTATCTACCTGAAGCTGAAAATAGTGAAAGCAAACCATTGGGAACACTTACCTCTGCTTTTAAATCTGATCTGATTCTGACAACACATCTTTGAATTGCCATTTGAAACGTAAAGCTGATGACCCCTTTAATTTTAAGTAAGGCTTCTTCGCACAGGTTCCTCCGTGACTGGAAATTAAAGAGATGCATTTAATGGGTCGATACTACGTAAATAACATGAAGTTAACGCATACGTGCATGTGATGCTGTA